>NW_024377830.1:0-18382 GCF_016835505.1 Polypterus senegalus
TGATTCTATAAATGGTCCCCCAAAACTGTGGATGGCTTTGATGGCATCCTTTTTGAAAGCATTGATTGGGAGTCATCATTAGGTTACTTTTGTCACATTAAAATCACAATGGGACACTGGCTCGAAACCCTGTCACTGTTCCACGTGATCCATTTCTGAAATTCTTTAAAGTTCCCATCCATCTCTTTTCAGTAATTTATTTTGACTTTTAATCCGAGATCGGTGAAAAAAACAAATCAACTTACAAACTGTCAGCATTCCTGGATACTGCCCTATTGGGCTAAACTCTGGCATCCTACAAGTGGCTGGTGTGTCTGATATGGAAAAACCTTATTCATGGTAATCCTTCATTTATATGGACATGGGCATTATTTCCCCCATAAAAAATTCCCCCTGTTCTATTCATTTTCCCTACAGCCCCAAAAAAAGATAATAAAAACCTTTTTTTATTTTTGAATTGATTTTTTTTATTCATTTGCTTTTAAACCCACCATCAAATTGCTCTCTGCAAAGTCTGCCAGTTTTTATTCAGTCTTCTTCAATAAACGTTGAGAAGGTTTGGCAAGTCGGCATGAAATTGACTTTTTTTGTCAAAAAATTTCATGATCCTCCTTGAATTTTTGTTTCTGATTTTTTGGGAAAAAAATCCAACAAAGTTGGATACTGAGGTTTTCTTACGCACCGCGGGGGATTTTCATTCTAATTTTCCCCTTGCAGACAGCTGTTTCTCTGTAAAAAAAAATATTCCATTTCGTGATCTCTGGGGCCCTTTTAGAAACGAAAAAAAAAAAACTTTAAAAAATGGTGATATATATTATGCTGGATAAGTTTTTCAAACAAATTGGTTAAAAAAAGTTGATTTTGTTTTTAATCTCTTTTCCCTGAAACCTGCTTGGATTTATTTGGGGGAAAGGGGGGCAGAAAGAATAATACATTAACAAAAGCAAAAAATTTACTGTAAAAAAAGAAAGTTTTCCACCTGTAACCACCATTGTCCTTGACTATCCTATTATCTTATACACTTAACATCTATTGTCAAAACCCTAAGAAACGGGACCCAGGGCCTATCCTAAAATACTTTTTGCCGTAGGAATAAGTCATGGACAAATGCCCATCCATCGGAAACACTCCACACATCACAATTGGAATTTAGATGTAAGGGTAGGCTCAACTTTTGGATGTTGAAGAAAAAAAACCAAGACGATCCCATTTTATTTTTTCCTCCCGAATGAAACAAAAATGCTAAGATTTATGATGGGATGGTATGAAAACCATTATCATACCGTTCCAGACTGGTTGGTACCAAATATCAATATGCCCTGGGAAAAATATGGTCCTTTTGGGTTTGAGATTTGCGGACCACCAGAGCCACTTTTTTATAAATTCCCCCACTTTATTAAAAAAATAAACACAGTCCCAGAACACCACACAATCACAGCAATAATCCCCCCAAATTAGACTTTTTATCTCTTCCTTCAATCCCCCTCCTGGGACTTTCCTCTCTCCTGACCTTTTAGTGTAAGGAGGCGCCTTTATTCTCTAAAAATTTCCCCAGGTGACTTCCAAGTTGGGGGGAAAAAATTTCCCCCGGTCTGTTGGGGCTTATAAAACCCCCCCCAAGTCCCGGGTTAAAATTTTTTTGCCCCTTTCCCCTGGCCCCTTTTTTTTCCCAGGGGGCGGTTTCCCCTGGCCCCAAGCTTTTCCCCTTTCCCAGCCCTTTTTTAGCGCGGTGGGTAAGCCCCACCCATTTTGGAAGTTTTTTTGCGTTAATTCATTCTAAAATTAGTGGCATTTTAAATTCCCAACCCCCCTAAGATTAGTACACTGCAGGCATCAGGCCATCATGTTTAGTGTGTAGCTGCCCTTTAAAAAAATGTAATCTGTCTTGTAATTCTTTTTTCCCTTTTTTTTGAAATTCCACAAGACCAATTGTTCTTGGCTGTGTGACACAACAAATATGGAAGGGGAGTGTGAAACACACAAGGGGGGGAAAAGGAAAATGAGAGAGTCACCTTTAAAAACTAAAAAATACAAAAACTGGGCAGGGGTGAAAAGGCCCTCAAAAAAAAATGATGGGTCTGGAACAGGTCTGATAGGAAAACTCTTGAAAAATTTTCACAAAAAATTTAAAACAAAAAAACATTGCTTTGTTGATTTTGTTTGTTTTTTTTTTACTATAAAACTGAACATCATGATTTTTTTCTTCAAAAAACCATGACACTCCTTTTTTGGGGGGATATTCAAATGTCTGACAGGATGCAGCTGAAACTTAAAAAAACAATAATGTTTACAAATAGGCTGTCAAATGCATTTAACTAAAATGAAACAGACAGGGGGGTAAGAATCCGTCCTACTCTTATTCTTTCAAAATAAATAAATAAACACAATTTTTTTTTTTCACAATAATAAAGACTCAGGTTAGCACTTTTCATTTTTCGGGAATTGAAAAGAAATTTTGTGTATTGCATGTTTTTCTTCCTCAAGAATATTAAAAAAAATTCTCTTCATTTTTTTTGTTTTTTAAACCCAGAGTATTTTTTTTTAAAAGTTTTTCTTCGTTATTTAAATTAATTATAAAAAAAAATAGGGGCTTTCTGTTCAATTTTTTTTTTGGATTTTAATTTTCCCATTTTCCCAAATCTTAAAAATTCAATTATTTAAAACCCCAAGAAATTTACCATTACTGGCAATAGCATGTCGGGATTAATTTTGGGTAAAAAATTGGTAAAAAGTTTTTAAAAGCTAAATTTGGTTCACTGGGGCCTTGTTTCCCGAAGTTTGTAACCAACGTTTTCCGATTCCCCGTACCATGTTGAATGGGGGTGTCACTATTTTCATCACATGCCCAAAAATTTTACCCGCGTGCAGTAAACGTTCCCCCTAAAATTTACTCCACTGCCTGATCTCTTTTCACATGCTTGAATAATTTTTCCCCCATAGGCATGTTTTGTCACTACCTTTTGGTACTCCCCAAATGGTTTCTGCCTGTGTTTTTGTGACATTTAGTCCCTTCTTTCCCCCAAAACACAAGGCTAGTCTGGTACTTTAAAAATCTTTATTCAACTTGAAACGGAAAAAGCAGTTACTTTTGGGGATCTACCTCTTAAAACACAGCAATCAGGCGGGGGGGTAAAACAGGTTAATTTAATACTGTTCCCCCCCTTTACAAATTCCTTTCTTTCTATCATGAGGGTTCCGCGAACTGTGATCTTTTAGGGTTTTTTTTCGGTGAACTGCTACAACGCTGGGGGCAAGGGTTTTCCCCGTGACCAAGATGTGTATTCCCACAGACAAGCAAAATTTGTCCCCGGGATATTCTTCTGTGTGTCCCCCTTTTTGGGGACCCCAAAAAAAGTGTTTAGAACCCTTTTTAAATGTGTTTAAAATAAATAAAGTAAAAAAACTCCCAATATTCTCATTTGGGGAGTACAAATATTTTGTTGTTCTGTTAGATTTGTTGTATTTTTCTTTTTTATGGATTAAATTTATGGTCCCGTTTGGGTGCACATTGGATAGTGACACGGACAGCTCCATAATTTCCTGGAATTGTTTCCCGGCTCTGGGGGTGTTGTTAGTTGTATGAAAAGGTTTGGGGGAGACACAGACAGAAAAAAAGGACTCAAGACTAATTTTTATTATAATTTTATTTCATGGAGGCAGGTGGAAAAGTGTTAATTTTCTACAATTCAAATATGGTTTTGGGCCCCAATAATTCGGGGCCACATAGTTTGCAGTCTCCCCCCTAACCCTCAGAGAACTTAAAGACCATTGCCTTTTTAACCTCAAAACTAGTTCATTCTTTCCTTTGACTCCCAAAGCATTTTCTGAGTTGTTATATTCAGTGGGGGTTTTCTCATCACTAAATGGAATAGAAGATGTGGTGTGATATTACTTCGCGGGATCAATAACTTCAGCAACTGGAAAGGTTTGGGGCTACTTTAGCATTTTCATATTTTCCCTTTTGGGTTATATTATAGTGGTGTGGGAGGTTTATTAACATAAATTAGCCATGGTTGACTCCATTTGCAGTTGGTTTTTTAAAACTTTTATTATTTCATCAACATTTTTTCTATCTTTTCCCTTTCTTGACTTTTTCCCAAATAGCTGAACTTAAATAATCATGTTGTAACCTAAAATTCTATTTAAAATGTGATTGGTTTTGTTTTTTTTATATTTTTAAAAAAAAACCCCACCCCAAAAATGCCATAGTTTAAACATGTTTTTTGAAGCCTTTTTTTACACCAATTTGCTTACATAACGTTGTCGACTAGGGGGAGGGGGAGAACTCCTTTGTCAAACAAGTCCCGGGTATACTTATGGGTTGTCCACTTCAAAAAACAGAAACCCAAATCAACCCTGAATCCATAAAATCAATAAAATCACTAAGAGTTCTGTAAAAGCAGACAAAAGTAAATTAATCATGAAACTAGATTGGGGTTAAAGGGTCAAAAACTTTTTTTTTATTTCGGGGGGCCAATAAAGTGTGGGAAACCCTTTGCGGGGCCATAAGTTTTAATAATAGTTTAAGAATAAATGTAGTAAAAATAGTTATGTAAAAAAAATAAACACAAATAAAAGCATTGGTTTCTTCTTTTTTTTCTTTTTTTCCAATTTTTTTGGGGTGAATATGTTGATCAACCTTCTCAATATAGCTCGTCCTGCACCCTCACCAGTCAAGCCCTTTTTTTTCAGATCTTTTTACTTTATCCATCCACCACTTTTTCCTTCCCCTTTCTTTTTCCTTCCCCGTGCTTCTATTCCCCATCATTCTGCTGCCCCTTATTCATTGTCCCCCCTCATCCCTGTCCCTACCACTTCAACCTTCTTGTACTTTCTTAGATATTTATCCCCTTTTTTTTACCTGTTTTTTTTCTTATTCTGTCCTTTTGTAATTCCAAAATCCATCTTAACATTCTTATTTCTGCCCATCTTACTTCTTCTAATGCACTTCCCTACGCCCGGGCTCTCTCCACATATCACTGATGGTTTCCCCGTCATCCTTTCCTTTAACCTTTTCCTTTTTTTGCTTATACAATACCCTATACTTTTTCCCTTTTGTTTCATCCACGGGGCACTCTGTGGGTTATACTTTGATAAGAATGAGTCCCCAGTTTCATAAGGTTTGGGGCAAAAAGTTTTAGATATTTGAACAGAGATATTCACAAGACTGAGCCCAAAACAGAACTGATCATTCAAGGTAAGATGGCGGTTTAAAGTGGGAAAGGGAAATGATTTCATCTTAGTCGGGAACCGGAAAGACATCATCAGAGGTCCCGGAGCTGGAATTGACATCATCAGGGTCCCCGAATCTGGGAGATTTGGGGGAATGGTCTGCAAGAAACTGAGAGAGACAGTCAGCACCCCTACCACCCCTGGTCTGGTGTGAAACATTTCCCCCAGCCCTTTGGTGTCTCCTAAAATCGCGGTGTGACACTCTGCATCTAGTTTTCCATCTTAGGTTCTACTGATCCCAGATTCTTTTAAAGCTCTCTTTGGCTCACTTCAAACCCTGTCACCCCTTTAAAACCCTCATATTCTGCCTTCTTCCTATCTACTTCGTTTTATATTTCAAAACCTTGTCCAATCTTAAATTTCCCTCCCTTCATCTTATCTGGTGCTCACAACATAATTCATCACAAAAAACCTGCACCTGGGGGTTTTATCTTTTAACCCATGACTTAATAATCAAAAAATTAGAAAGAGGTAAGGACAAAGAAGATCCTGGTGCAGATCCATTTTTTTCCCAAGTCTTCCCCCCTCATCCCCGTCCCATTTTTCCTCGCATATTTTTTCTGGTACCCCTTTTCTCCCCTTTTTCCCCTTTAACCCTTTTTCCGGGTAGTACTCAAAAGAGATGTTAAGTATGCATTGATAAAACGTTTACCACCCCCACCACGACAAAAAACTAAAGTTTTAGATTAGGACACAAGTGCAGCTATCAGGGTGACACCTCAACCCCGATAGTTCAGATGGAATGGAACAAATGTGAGGTTTTTTGACTGGGTGCCAATTCGGGAACCCCCCAAAGCTTTTCCCCCAACAGGCTGGAGGGCCCCACATGCAGGGCTGGATGCAAAAGGGAATGAAAAAAATATAAAAAAAAATTTTTAGAAACCCCGGCAGTAAGTGCCCAGTAAAAAGGTAAATTATGTAAAATAGTTGTGAAATTCAGGGGAAATTTATGGAAAGTTATTGTGTGTAAAGATTAACTAAGTTAAATAATTGTCTTTCCTGTTGTAAATGTTATATTGTTTTGGCAGCCCGGTGGGGGTGGGTTGGGTGTCGCCTCCGGGGTTGTAAAAGTAAAAAAGATACCCCGTTAAAAAAAGTCGTTTTGTTGTTGACCTTGACGGGGGTTAAACAGATGAATTTGAGCTTTGCTTTCCCGGCTATCTGTGGAAAAAAGAGATACAACAGGACAGGCTTTTCATTTAAGATTTCATCTAAGCAATTAATGCCCCAGACCTTTCCGGGGTCGTGTGGTGTATGGGAAAAGTGCTGTTAAAACTGGGCCGGGTGCGTGCTGCCCCGGGGGGCTCGTAGTCGTGCGGGGTATGGGACCGGGCTCGTTTAAAAAGCTGGGTACGGGTGGGTTTCCCAAAGCTGGCAATCCGCTAGCCGACAGCTTGGAAGGGTGCGGGGGAAATCGGCTTGAAAATCTTCAAGACTCGACCACGGGTCGCTACATTGGTGTCAGAAGTGGGAGACCAGGCTGTTTAGAAGAGCGCCGTCATGGAACAGAGTCTTGAAGAAGTAGGCGTGCCATCTTAGAGAACAGCGTTACGTTAAAGCGCCTGATCAGCGGAGCTGTCGCGGAGAAAGAGGCAGACCGACCTGATGGTGCCAGTGTTCCCCGGACAGTGTTGCGATCGTCCAAGCCGGCCAGAGTGGGTCGTCGGCAGCCACCGCGATACCCCAGGTTACCAGTCGGCGGTCCTCTTCTCTCGGTCACCTGCTAAGCTGCCGCGATACAGCGGATTGGCGCCTAGAGCCCTACCTTGCACAAGTGGACCTGGCGCGATACACAATGAGTGGAACCGCGAAGAAGCTGCGACACTTGGCCCTTGCCTTGGAGGTCCGCACTCAGGTACTCATTGATCTGACATCAGAAGAGTGTCGTGATCTTCAGGCTCTCACAGCTGCTCTCACCAGTCGCTTTGGACAAGAACTTCAGCAGAATGCAACAGAGACAAGCTGACTAGCCGGCGTCGGCATGAGGGTGAGTATAGGAGCCTTTGCCGCTGCGTCAGGGTATTGACCGAAAAGGTTATCCTACCTTCTCGACAACAGTGAGGAAGAACTCGGACTTCATGCTTTCCTGCGGGCCTCACACCAGAACGTCTTCGCCAGCATGTCTGTCTATCATCACCCGAGATTTGGCGAGGCAATGAGAGAGGCTGGCGGTGAAGACATACTACAGGCGAGTCACCGGCAAAGCGAACACCACGACCGAGTCGATTAACAGAGCCGTTGAGCGAAGGGTGGAAGGGACCTGTCTGAGGTAGTGGAGGTCAGCGCGCCCAATCAACATCCACCCCGACAGAGACAGCGGTGGACTGCTGTTTTCGATGTGGAGAGCCAGGACACTTTGCCAGGGATTGCCCGCCCAAGTCCGTTACCTCGTCAGCATCACCGCGGAAAGCGACATCGGGTGAGGCCGTGAGGGACCCTCGCTCCGTTTTCAGCACCCTCAACAAAGACTGCTTCAAAGTTGGGCGCTGTGGATTTTCCACTGGACTATACCTGGACTGCACTATTGATGGATGGCCATGCAGTGCCTTAGTGGACACGGGGTCCACTATTTGTTTGCTGAGAAAAGAGTGTTCCGAAACAGCTAGTCTTCTTCCGGGCTGGACCCCCACAAATAGCGAACTACGCGTTACGGGTGAGCGGACAGTAATGCCGGAAAGAAACTGTTATCTGTGATGGTAGGGACGAGCCAGACCAACCACAATTCTGGCTTGCAGATATAAAGATCCGTGCATTATCGGGTTGGACTTGTTGGCCACTGGGAGCATGTGTTGATGTCTCTAGGGCCGTCCTTTGCTTAAGTAATGAGACTGTGCCGCTCCAAGCGGGCGGAACCGTCCTGGAAGGGCTGCTGGCTTGGATTTGCCTGAATCCTGCTCACGGCTCCCGATCGTTGCTCAGGAGATGCAGAGCTCAAGGGATCCTCAGGAGAATGTTGCAGCTCAGACCAGTGCTTCCCAGCGGTCTTCCTCACGCGACCACCCATCAGCTGAGACCGTCGCCGCTGTAGAGGTGGGCCGTCGAGTGGGGAACATCTGAGCAGCGACACAGCAGGAGCAACTTCAACAACTTTTGAGAGACTATGTGGAGCGTTTTTGCGGCTCGAGAGGAGGACTGTACTAGAGCGAATTTAGTGAAACATCACATAGACACTGGCCATGCGCTCCCATTCGTTTGCGCCCACGATTGCCTCTTGCGGCGTCAAGCTGCCGAGGAAATGATTTGTGAGATGGCAGCCACGCGTCATTGAGCCGGACAGCCCCTGGGCTGCACCAATGGTCATGTGCGGAAGAAAGCGGGGTTGGCGCCCTGTGTGGACTTTCGAAGGTTAAGCGAAGTCACTCGAAAAGACTCTACCCACTGCCACGCATCGATGATGCACTGGATTATGTGACTGGATCCTGCTGGTTCAGCACCTTGGACTTGCGCAGTGGGTATTGGCAAGTGGAACTAGCACCAGAGGACCGACACAAAACCGCATTCACCATAGGGCAAGGGTTGTGGCAATTCAAAGTGATGCCGTTTGGGCTGTGTAACGCACCGGCCACTTTGAAAGACTGATGGAGAGGGTCTGAAAGACATTCCCGAACCCGATGTGTGGTCTATCTGGACGATTGTTAATCCATGCCAGAGACTTTGATCAGGCTATCCACAATTAGGAAGTCTTGCGCCATTACGTAGCGCCGGGTTGCGGTTGAACCCGCAAAATGTAACCTCCTCTCCCAACAGACTCAGTTTCTGGGACATGTGGTTAGCGAGGTGGAGTGGCTACCGACCCAACAAGGTGACTGCCGTGAGCAACTGGCCCCCACCAGCCAACATCACCGAAGGCGCGGAGCTTTCTGGGCTTAGCCTCATGCTACCGGACATTCGGAGAAACTTTGCAACCATTGCTAGCCCCTTGCACCAACTGACAGTAAGGGCCAACAGTTTGGGTGGACGGAGGACTGGCCGCCGGCTTTCAACAACTAAAAGCTGCTCTTACCAGTGCACCTGTCCTGGCAACTCTGACCCCAACCAACCCTTTATTTTGGAAACTGGCCAGTAATGTGGTTGGCGCAGTACTCTCCCAGAGGGGAGACTGGAGAGAGAGTGGTGGCCTACTATAGCTGCAGCCTCCAGTCGACCGGAGAAAAAATTACTGGCAGGCGGGGAGCTATTGCGTAATCCCTGGCAGTACGACACTTCAAGCCTTACCTTTTGGGCACTAAGTTTACAATTCGGGAACTGACCATGCTAGCCTTACATGGCTGTTAAACTTCCGCAACCTGAGGGCCAGGTGGCAAGGTGGATAGAAATACTTCAGGGTATGATTTCGAGGGTGCAACACCGACCAGGGCGGGCAGCATGCAAATGCTGATGCCCTCTCCAGGCGACTATGGCGTCCTCGGCGACTGTCGATATTGCCGCCGCAAGAAGAAAGGGTATGGGACCATCATCATCAGCAGCCGGGCTAGAGGACACTGATGGAGCAGGGGAACCATTCACCATCGACCAGTTACGCAACTACAAGCAGACGACCAAGTGCTAGAGAGGTAAGGGTTGGCTGGAGACCCAGGAATGCCCGATTGGCAAACCGTGTCTTCCCAGGGCCGGAACTCAAGTTGTTACATTCGCAGTGGGGCAGCCTGGAGTTGCACGATGGTGTGATCTACAGAAGATGGCAGGCACCAAGGGGGGTACTGACCGCTTGCAACTTCTGGTTCCCCAGGCTTTACGCATAACGGTCCTCCGTTGGGTTCATGGAGCAGCTGGATCTGGGCACTTTGGAAATGCAAAGACAGTCGCCGGCTGCGGCAGCGATTCTATTGGCCCGGATGTCGACAAGATGCGGAGATGCACGCGTCCACTGCTGTGATGTTTATGCGGCAGAAAGGACCTGGCTAACGCTCTCACGCGCCCACTACAACAGTATCTTGTCGGGCTCCCATGGAGAGGATTGGGGTAGATGTACTGGGTCCTTTCCCTATCACCGGGGCGCAAATCGCTTTGTTTTGGTGGCGATGGACTACTTTACTAAATGGCCGGAGGCATATGCCATTCCAGATCAAAGTGCCTCCCAGCCGCCCAAAAATTGCTGGATGAAATGTTCACTCCGATTCGGTGCCAATGAACTGCACAGCGATCAAGGGCGGAACTTCGAGAGCCGTTTGTTTAAAGAGGTGTGTCAGCGGCTGGGGTGAAGAAGACCAACCACTCCCTTCACCCTCAAAGCGATGGACTGGTCGAACGGTTTCACCGCACCCTGGCAGCCCAACATGCCATCCTCACTAGATCAACACCAGAGAGACTAGGACCAACATTTGCCTCTGGTCTTGTAGGTGTATAGGACGGCCGCTCAGGGAGTCGAAGTCAGTGTACACCGGCGGGCTGATGTTCGGAAGAGAGATGCGCGCCGCGTTGGACTTGGTGTTTGGCAAGCCCCTAACAAGAGCTTGTTGCGGTCACGAAGGGACTATTTCCTATTTAAAAGAGCGGCTGAACACCGTGCATCAACTGGCCAGGGAGGCACTAGCGGAGCTAGAGCCCGTCAGAAACGGGTATATGATATTCAGGCTCATGGTCCAACTTTTCAAGCAAGGGGACAAAGTGTGGGGTCTATTGCCCACAAAGGAAAGCGGGAGTTGTCCCAAAACTGACACACCCATTGGCAGGGACCGGGAGAAATTCTGGACATGATTTGAAGTTGTTTTTCGACCAATGCCTGAGGGGGCAGACAGGTGGTGCTACATAAAGATCGTTTAGCACCATACCACCCGGCCCCAGCACCAGAAGGAATTGGAACTCAAAGTGCCTCTCCAACCTCCACACTCGGTGTCGAGACAGACATTGAAAGTCTCCGGACTGAACCTGACACGAGTAGTGGAGAGTCAAGCAGGCCAAAGCGTGTTCTCGCCGACCGGATATTTATTAGACTTTGAATGTAACGATTAGGGTTGTGAGGACACTAAACCCTCTTGGGAGGGGCTATGTAGCGACCGGCAGTCAGCGCTGCGGAGTGATGCATTGTGGGAAGGTTGTACGTTCACTGATTTTTAAATGTTTTCCTGTTGTATTTATTAATTGTCTTAACTTGTAAATAATTGTTGTGTTTGTGTTCAATTAGTTGGGTGGGTTTGGGTCATCGCCGTCCGGGAGTTAATTATTTTGTAAAAAATACCCGGTTATATGAAATGTGTCTTCGTGCATGACCTTGACAATGGCAGTGCAGCTAATGTGTCGAGCTTTGTTTTAGCTATCTGTGAATAAAGAGATACAACAGGACAGAGCTGTTATTCCATTTTAAATTCCATCTGTAATTAATGCAGGGAACACTTTCGGAGTAAATGCGGTGTATGGGACGAGTGCTCGTTACTTAGAAGCTAGGTACAGCTGCGTGCTGCCGCGAGACACTCGTAGTCGTGCGGTGTATGGGACACGAGAGTGCTCGTTACTTAAGAGCTGGTGGCTAAAGTGCGTAGCAATCCTTCTTCGACAGCTTGGGAGAGGTGCAGCAGAGATCGGCTTTTGAAACTGGGAATTCGTGCAATTCGCTACAATACATTTATTAACGTTGCTTTTTGCATTTCTGTTCGCATATCGTTCCGGATATTTTCTCTTTCTCGTATAGGACGATTCTCTTTGTTCTTAGTGTATTTGCAGGTTTTTTTGTTCATTTTTTTTCTCTTTTTTAAAATTTATTATCAGCTCTTGCCTATTTCTCATGATCTAAATTCGGCGTTCTTGAACGGTATGATTTGTTTTGTCATTATACCCGGCTACCTGCATTAAAGGGCGAGTAGACAACAGCACTGAAAGTATCATGGGCTTAAGTGCGGAGAGAGGGCGTCGCAGTAGGAGTAGCAGTTAGATGACGGTCATGGAGGGCGTGGTCAAGGAAGGCTGAGTAACCACGGGCG
This sequence comes from Polypterus senegalus, assembly GCF_016835505.1. Taxonomy (NCBI): domain Eukaryota; kingdom Metazoa; phylum Chordata; class Cladistia; order Polypteriformes; family Polypteridae; genus Polypterus; species Polypterus senegalus. Next base: position 12,150 of record NW_024377830.1, read on the forward strand.
CTTCTGAAAAGCCTTTTAATACCAATAGACTACTAACTTAAATGGAATTCATTTAAGTTTTCCCAGATTTTTTACTTATTAGCATAAGTGCATACTGGACATTAACACAAACCTTATTGAGAAAAGTATTTTATTTATTACTGTTGCCAGCACTTAAGTACTTCAAGTTCACATTCAAATTTATTGGGCTTTTCCAAATATTTCATAGTCCTTTCTGAGCCACATGATACTCAAGGTAATATGTGATAGCGCATGTGGTAAGCTGAGTGAACTATAGCATGTTCACACTGAAGTACACCTTGCTGCAGCCTGCGGACCCAGCACCACTCACTTGGCAGGTTGTCTCACACATGATCAAATGAGAATGACTAAATTTGCTTATGCAACATGAACATTTCGTTTCACCTAAAATCCAGCTGCATTCAGCTCCACTTACTGCAGTAATGTATATTTCAAATGACTGGGAAGATGATTGGGGATTACTGTAGCAACATGTGTCTGATATTTGTTCCAAAGAGTATTAAAAAACTTTCTTTTTATTCACAGCCTGTATGTTGCTGTACATTAATAAGAGTTTAATAGTCAGTAAATACATTATAAAAACACAGCATACATTTTTCATAACAGTTGATTCAAATTTAGGGTAATTGTGGGCCTCATAGGTGCCTGTTCAAGCCCTGACTGCAAAGCAAACGGTAGCCCCAGACAGGATGTTAGTCCATTGCAGGTCCTAGTATAAAATATATTTTCTTAATACACTTCATACATAGTTGGGGCAGATTGCCCTAAAGTTGGGAGAGTCTGAAAACATGATTAATAGTGATAGGTATCCACAAGGTTTGAAACTTCACACTATATCCCACAAACCCGGAAGTTTCAAGAATGCTGTTGGAAATCTCCAGTGGAGAAGATAAATAATATTCCTATCAAATAATAGTGGCTGGATCTTTGGTGGATTGTGAGAGAGAGCATAGAGAGGAAGGAAAAATTGGACATCCTGCCTCATCATGATGGAACAGCATGAGATTAATTGTGTTAGTCGTGTTTATTATTTTATTTTGTCATTTCACACAGTCCACCAAAGAAAGGGAAGCATTACTTGAGATGTTAGGCGATTCTTCATGTTCCCGTTACACACTTCTCATGATCTGGATTTTCTGTGTAATAAATTTAATAAGTTACAGCTAATGAAAATGCATAATTAGATCTGGACCACCCTATAAAACATACTTTAACTTGTGTGTGTGTTTTTTAAATATAATGTAATATGTAAAGGAATTACTTCAATGATCTGGGGATGGTGGAAGATTCATTGCACTGGTGGCAGGGTTTCTTTTAAATTGATCACTCATTTAGAGCAGACACCACATTCTATTTAATGGTCACAGCCATTTCCCCTTAATTTTGGGGGGCTCCTTCCACTCATCTCCATGTCTTTTGGGTGCCTCATGCACATTCACACTGTGACTTTTTTCACACCATTCACCTGAGGTCAGAGACAGCACTTTCTGCGGGCCCTCTCTAACTCTGTGAGATGATCCAATGCCAGCGTAATGTGTAGGGTTCATTGCAATTTTTATCCTTGGATAAATTTTTACTGAGGTTTACTTATGATTTATTCTTGGTTTGAGTTACCAGGAATTTTTTTGGATTGGGTTTATTCCTTTATAGTTGTTGTTTTGAAAAACTGTATTTTTTTTTAACATCTTATTTTGAAAACTCCACAACACCATTTTGCTTTTGTTGTGTGCTCCAATATTTTGTGAATCCCACTGTCAAGATATGATCCTGGTTGGTGGGGGTTATGGGCATGGAGGTGGACTCATTCAGTTTTATTCAGGTTTGTGACTAACTTTTTGAAAGAAAGAATCTCTACATGATTTTCTGTTTAACTCTTTGGGATTTAAACTTATGCTATCTCCTAAGACTTCAACTTTAAATTATGATCTGGCTTTGATCCCTGGGTTTATTTTTGCCCTTTTGGTTCCAATCCCTGCTTGTTATTGACTTGAAATTTGGCCAGTCCAGGTCCTCATCTTTTACTCCTCCCCAGCCATGTTTCCGGCATAATACCCAGAATCCAACCCACCATGCACCCAGTCCAATGGATTTTAGCAGAGAAAGCACTTCCAAAGTGCTTGCAGGTAAGAGCTTCCATCTGCACCCCCTTTCTGTGCTGTGCACAGACTCTTTTTATGGAAGCTTCTCCAGGTGGTTCAACACCTTCTGATAATCTTACACTACAGCAAAATCTCTCTTCTCTTTCTCTCAAAGATCCAGACTGTGGGCTTTATAGTACTTTTATCAAAACCCTTTTACATGTTTATATGCTGTTAAATCTAAAACACAAATTAAAGCAACACATTTGTTTTATATATTTTATATTGTTTAATTTGTAAATGAAATGTCAATATTCATTCTACTTTTAAATGATAAAAACGTACCTTGGCAAGAGTGTGCACAATATATGCATCTTTAGCTTTTTGAGACTTTTAAACAATTGCACTTACCCAATGTAATTTATATTTGGATTTTACCTCGTTGTTTGTACATTGCTTAAGGAAAAAAAAAACATTTAAAGGGTTTTTTGAATATGCAAAGCAACTTACAAAAAAATAAGGCATGAGAATTATTTTCTATTGGCATCTCTTACTACTTGAGAAAATATCTGGTATTAAAACAAGCCACCACTGTGACCCCCCAGGATCTACTTTTGCCTTTGAAAAATGGTTTAAAATATATTACAGCAAGATTTGATAAATATATTTTTTAAAATACTTTAAAGATATGTGTTTTGCTAAGTTGCTTAGTTTTCAGATTCATTAAATATATATTTTACAAGGGTTATGAAGTAGGCCTAGCAGCAAGGTGATGAAGCAGAACCCATCAGACAAGGGACACCTGAAAATACACACATTTCCCCATGGTTGCCCGTACCTTCAACAAAACAATCCAGTGAATCAGACAACTGACACCCTAAGACCAAGATGATTTTTTCAGCAGATCCAACTATTAAAGTAGTTTTAATAGATAAAGCAAGTGATAATCACTGTCTAAGACTGATCATTGTGAAATGAATGATTGTTTTAAATTTCTAGCTGATTACGGGTTTTTTTAAATTTGGGGCCCTATATATCTAGTGACAGAGACCCGGGAAAATTTTGTCCCCCTGCTACAGAGTTCCAATCCACTTTTGGCCACATCTTCAGCCCGGGGTTTTAGAATCGATAGGGGAAAGGATGATATTGAAATCAGTATCAGTTGAATAATCAGAAATACTGATTAAAATCACCAAATTGATAGGAAAGAATTAAACTCAGATTGCTTTATGAAACCATTCACAGTCAAGTTCATAAATCAGTTAAAACTTTCCCTTTTAAATGACAGATAGATTATTCTTTATTTCCAATTTTCCAAAAAATTTTAAAACCCAATTAGTTATTTCTTTAAAAAAACCCCACACTCAAGTCCCCAAGGGAAGACTGGTGATCCCAATTGATCCAACAACATGTTTCTAGATTGTGAAAGGAATAAGAGTCAACCAAAGAGCATCTTAAACTTTTCAACCTTTTTTTAGCCCCTTGTCCATTAAATTGTACTTTTTTAACAGACATATATAAAGAATATAAACCCCCCCTTCTATTGGGCAAATTAAATATCAAAATGTCATCGTGTACTATTTTTAAAGGGATTTTTCGGGGCACGGGGCTGGCAAGGTGCTCCCACATTCTTAAAATTAATGTTTCTTTAATGGCACTATATGGTTCTTTATGGGGTCGGTGTTCTTTAGAACTTTGAACAAAACCATTTCCTCTAGGTAGGGTTCTTGCTAAAAGATGGTTTTTTGTGCTTGAAAAAATTCCAACATGCAAAATAACTGAAATCTTCAATAATGGGGACCTACAGGTCACTAAAAAGAAAACCACTTTCCTGTTTTACTTTTTGTATGCAGCAAGAGTCCTTTGAAATCAGAACCCATTGGTATTTCACTCTTTTTAAACTATATGGTTTTTACCATGGGCCCGTTACAGATCTGAATTAAAGGTTCTTTGGGTTCATGTGGGTTGGTCTAACAGGAACCAAAAATGGTTCCCCCATGGCATTGCTCTGAAGAACCACCAGCATCTTTATTCTCAAAAGTGAGAGATACAAATAGGGAGAATGAGGAAAAAATGAATCACACCCGGTATTTTTTTAATTTGTTAATGGGCTGCCTGTGTAAAGTTTGTAGGGGCAAAGTTTATTAGGAGGGGGCCAAGGCTGTAGAAGATGTATTAGAAACCACTAGAGGGGAGTCTAAGTCCAGAACAGAAATACATGAGGAACACAGTTTTAAGAGCCTTTTCTTCGTTTAAAAAAATGGTTACCTGAGAATCTAAACGCCCAAGAGGTTAAAGGGGAAAGGAATAAGAAAAAAATGTTTTTACACCAAGGGCATTTTTGGTTCCCCCAAAGGGGAAGGGGTTATTTAAAATAAAAGGGGGAAAAAGGTTAAGGGTGCCAGACCCTTTAACTCTTATTAAGATTACAATGATATTAGGGTTTTAGATGGCTGGCCAGGAGGTGGTCTCTTTACTATCTGGGGTTTCAACCCGAAATTAGGCCCAAAAAGGAAAAAAAAATTTTTCTAAAAGGGGAGGGTTTTCAAATTAAAAGCTTAAAAACCTGAAGAGGGTGGGAGTAAATGGGCATAATACTGATTAGATGTCAGGGCCCCCCCAAAAACAGCCCGGGTTTTTTATATGTTTAAGATTGGAGAACTGGTTTGCACTGTATTTAACAATCACTGAATTGTTGTTTATTTATTTATTCATTTTTTAAAGAAAAAACATTACATACAATCAATAACATAAGAAATGATTTCTAGCAAAACTAGACAAACCTAAGAAAAGAGTTCAACCCCCCCAGGAACTGTTGGTTTGAATAGCGTGTTGGGATTTTTCATTCCCCCCTGTGCTTGCAGGATTTTGTCCTTTATAGAAATTTTTTTCACAGACATCTCAAAATCACACTGGACTAATAGCCCTGAAAACCCAAAATAGACTGAGTAGGACAGTATGACAATGGAAGAATGAGAAGAAGACATAAGCCCATCCATAAAAGAACATGGAATAAAAAAACAATGCAAGACATAACCAATATGAGTTAAAAAAAAGAAGAAAATTACATAGGAACAGGAAACTGAGAAAAGGAAAAATGGTAACTGTTGAAGAAACTATAACAAACCAAAAATGCAATATTTTTTTAAAGGAAAACTGCACAGTCAAGGGTAAAAATATTTATTAAAATAAACCATTATGACATTACACCAAAATGTCAAAAGGGGGGGTTTTCCGTTCCAAGACTAAAGATAATTGCATGAAATGCAGACAGACTAGAAATTTGAGTAGTGTCACAGTTCTGCCTCCTTAACAGTGTGTGAGGCATAGGGTTAACACCTCAAGGGGGGATGAGAATTCCCGATCCCCAAAATTGTTCTGCTTTTTTTCAGGAAGAAGCGAAATGTGTGTCAGCCTGACACACCCATGGAATCACAAAATAAAATTTCAGATCAGCCTCCCCTTTTAAGCTCCGAAACGCTGCCCCCCTTTCCCCCCAAGGCCCCGACAGAGTAATAGGCTAATCAGCACCAGCAATGTAGAAAAAAGGAGGGGATCTGAGGCAGTCACATGGGTAAATCCTGACAGGGTCCTGTAACACCAGTTGTTACCTAGAATGACAAAAAGGCCACCCACTCCTGCAGGATATTGGGAATTTTAGATAATTATCTTTGGGAAAAGGCTATTATTTTGGTAAACTCTGTGTCATGCTTTAAACATGGAAAAAAGTAAAAAAAGGGTTTCTATTTAAGATTCAGAAGACTTATTTTTTTTCTTCCCCTTTCCCCAATCTGATGCCAAACAATAAAAAAATGCAAAAACAAAACAGATGACCAGCTAACTTGACTCAAATTGCATTCCATCATACAATGTCTGTTTCAATAAAATATTTTAAAAAAAACAAAGGAAGATCTGAAAACTACGATCAGCCCTGGTTCAAAAAATATTTGGGTGGGGCCTTAGAAAAAAGAAAATCAGCTATTTTGGAAATGAATGGTGATGCAGAATGAGAACCCAAAAATGATGTTAAATAACAGTTTTATAACATCAAGAGCTGGGTTCTATTTTAAAAATTGGTGGTAAAAATGGGCACCTCCCGAGAGTTTAAAACCTTGAGTTATGATCATCTCTTGG
>NW_024377831.1:0-14454 GCF_016835505.1 Polypterus senegalus
CATTGATCAGTCCTTGGGTGTGGTGTTGTTTCTATTCACTCCCAGTTTGGTTGTCCTTAACTCTGAGCTAGTGAATGAGAGACAAATTTAATTCAACTTTGTTAAAATAAAGTGTTCTTAGGTTTTGATTAGTTTGAGTCTGGATATTCTCTTAAGTGTATGCCACATTGAAAAGATAGATTGCAATTCAGATTGTGGATATGATTTTGTGTTAAAAGGATTGTGATAGGATTTTTGGAAGAATGCCCACTAATTTGACTAATCAAGTTTTCAAATTTATGTAGAGTTCATTAACCCTTTGGCGACTCTTTGAAAGGGGTTAGCGGTGATTTGGAGACCCTATTTTAGACTATTTAAAGGTCAGTGATTGCTGATATGATGTTGCTTTTGATATTTTACTAGGGATCTAGTCCTCTGTGGACATATATTTGTGAGAGTATTTAGACTTTAAACATTTAACTGAAGAACCCATTTTATTATTTCATATTATTGCGCCACTATTCGCTTTTATAATATACTTCTGTCTCAGGAAATCAATCGTTACATTTCTTATGAACCCCCAATTAGGGCAGCTTACTCTATTTCAAACCTCTTTTCTGGTAATTTATTTGCAAAATGCAATACATAAAGAAATGCAGAGGTGGATTTCCTTTAAGACAGAAATACTGAGTGTTTATTTATTTAATTAAGGAAAGCTAACATTGATTTTGAAGTTGACCAGAGACAATAAAAGGATGATTTATAACCCCTCTTACACAGAAACAAAGTGCATGTCTCATTGCCAAAAGCCAGGTAAGATAAATGGCAAACATCAATGTAAATCACTTGAGTGGGCGTGTTTGACTTTCTGTACATATTTATTGTTGTGCAAGTATGAAATTATATGCTGGACCTTGTCAAATGAGTGTGAAAACCAAACAAAGACAGCGTGTTTATTATTATTTCAGATGTGAAACTCGAGTGGTTTAGAGTCTCGAGGCAAAAGATTACAGTAATGGAACTCAGAGTTTTCAGCAGTATAGTCTCCCATGAATCCCTAAGTTTTACAATATGGCGTTCCCACAGTTTCAGATTAATTATTGTCAATACTGATTCAAGCTTAAACATAGCAGATAAAAGAAATGGAGCAGATATGGGAGAAAGTTGAATGTAATATAAAGTAAACATTTTTTACATCCATCTTTTTTGTAAATCCATTTTTCTTAAGTAGTTTGCGAGTTTCCAGTCACAGATGTTAAGCTTTTGTTGAATTATTGGTTGAAGTCAAGATCGTTTTTTTCTTCATTTAATAAGATCTTGTAACTAAGATTATTCAGATAGAAATCAATATGACATTTGGGACAACTATTTTAAAATAAACTCCTTTACTGGGAGTTGTGACTGTGTTTGGATGAGCTCTAAAGGTATTTTCTTTTCACCTCACAGTAATCATATACTGTATACTATGGAAGCACAATGCATTCACTAGAGGAAAATAATACTTAGAGGCATTTTCTCATAATTATGACTTAAAAAAAACAAAAAACCACAAAGTCTGACCTCATGTAAACTTGAGTGGAAAGTATCCTTACTGAAAATCTAATGTAAAAATAAATTTGTTTAAAAATTCATTTAAAATGAAATTAATTAATCCATAATGAAAGATAAACAAGAATAAAGTAGTACTGACTATTCTTCAATGGTTTGGATGCTTTAGTACATTGAACCCTTGATCCTGGGATTAAGAAGTGGTGACATCTATGTCTGTCATGCTGCACTGTATTTTACTACAGGCTTTTATAAAACAGAGCTTAAGCTACTCATATTTCAAATGGGTCCCAGCAAATGGTAATTTGATTTCCCAGCCAAATTCTGGATGTTTACTCCATGTCTTGGTGGCAGTATGGACGAACCAAATCTAAGCAAGGCATCTAAAATTCTTATAACCAGGCAATAACCAAAAAATAAATGATGATGTGTAAAGATAAAACTGGATTCCGTTTAGGAAGTTAACACATAACTGTTTTTTACCTGTTTGTTTTTAAATCTGATTTAAATGGTAATTATAGTCATATGTTGCCATCGTTCTCTGGAGAACTGTTAACAGTAAAGTATCGTTCAGCAAGCAAAGTGAAACAAATATGATTTTGATGTTTCCTTCAAAGCTAAAATTCTTTTCTTTCAATATAAAGCTTTTGTACTTTAAATATATGCTTTGTTATAGAATGAAATAACTAACTGCAGTTCATGTTAGAGTTTTAATCTAGCATTTTGTGTAGAATTTCATTTGTGTGAATAAAAAAAGCTTAAAACCCTTGCCACTTGAAATAAAAAAAAAAGTACTTACAGTCATGTGAAAAATAAAGTATACCCCATGGAAATGTAGGATTTTTTCCACATACATATTGTAGTGTTCTCACAAATAATGCCTACAGATGAAAGTGATATGCTGGAACAGGCAAACATTAAATCTTCATGCAAACAGTGCCTACAGAAAAAGGTGATCTACTTGAACAAATGACAGACAAGCCTGACATGGCTATTCATTCTTATAATGTAAATTAGCAAAAATACATTTGTCATATGGAAAAAGTAAGTCTACCCTCTATTTATCACCACTTCAATTCCATCAAATTAAAATCAGGTGTTCCATATTACGTGTCAGTGTTTAGAACCTCCATGGGGATATGCATTTCCAATTTAAACCACAGATATTTGGTGTTCTCTTTGCTATTGATTTTGCAGTGACATCATGCCAAGATAAAAAGAGCTCTATAAGGCCTTTCAGAAAGAAGGTTGCAAATGCCTATGAGTCTGGCAAGGAATTTAAAAATATCACAAATTCTTTGAAATCGATCATTCCGATGAAAGAAGAATCACCTGCAAGTCTCCAAGATTTCAAATGAATGAATTGAATCAAATCAAATGAATGAATCAAATGAATTCTCCAGTACTAGTTGGCCCATCAAGTGCAGCCCAAAAAGCTGACTGTTTGATACTAAAATAAGTCTCCAGAACTCCACAATTTCACCTTAGGATCTTCAGGCAATTTTTGTAAAACATTGTGTCAGAGAGCTTGCATGTACAATCATAAAGAGATTGCAGAAATGTGATCTGCAGGCAAAGTTTCTGGAAAAGACCTTTGCTTGAAATTCTTTGATAAAGGCATTAAAGAACATTGCAGCAAGACTACAGTTTGCTATTAAATGTCCATGCAAGACCAAGGGTCTAACTGATGCCATCACGTAGAATTCAGCTAAAACATAAAGCGTAAGCGTATGGACAAAAGTGAAAATGTGCTTATGCACAAAAATCCAGATGCATAAATCTGTGTGTACACCAACTTCACATTCTTCTGCTCTATAAATCCTGTTCAACATGAAAAGTACGCACATGCAGGCATCCGCCATCCCACCCCATCTCCTCTCAAAATTATGCTTCTTTGAATATGCAAACCCAATTTAAATAGCCCTTAAGCTCAGAATTCTGTAAAAGACATGGCAAAAAGCAGGGAAACAGAAGAATTTCAGCTAATAGAATGATTTTCCTTGCCTCCACTTGCTATTGTTGGTTTAAACAGTGGTATAAACAACAAAAGGAAGTTGATTGAGTGACAGAGTGGTGGAGAAACTCAAATGTTCAACTTCACAAAGTACACAGTTCCCCAAAAATAAAAAAGATTGTCAGATATCAAATTCACTGTGAAAAGGCGGTAAGTAGCCCACCGTCTGAGTGTCATATGAAAGTTATTAGGGTACAGAGATAAAAATAAAATAGGCACACAGTGGGGGCTCGAAATGTCAACTTTAGTCTCGAATTTTCCACTTTAATCACATAGTTTATTTTGTCATTAAAATAAACTTAATCTTAAAATCAATTAATGTACTAGTTTCTCAAATACTACCTTGCTAGCATTGTGACACTGTATCCTCACATGTTTAATTATTAACAACTAGCAAAATACCAGCCATGTGCATTCATTAAAATTTTATTAGAAGAAAATTAAACCTTTTTAAACTGAGGAAAATATGCCAATAATTTTTTGTTAAGGATCTCTTTGTATACCATGTTGTCAGTTCAGCCCCCCGGTTGTAATATGACCAAGCTGTGCGCTGAGCTTACTCTTGAGCATGTAACTTACAGTTGGCCACGTGAACAGTAATCTTGTCTCAAATCTCACAGCTTGGATTGCTGCTGTCATAATCGGTTTGAGTCTCATGGTTTGTTTCAATTCGACAGTATTTACAGGATTTGTTGTGTTGAAGTGACATTTGGCATCTGTCGCGTTGTAAGCACAAAACCGGTTTCTTTGATAAAATCACATCAGCTTTTGAGAGTTTAAACATTCATAAACATCAAAGTGTCCACTACTGAAATCGTCACCTGTGAATCTAAGATGTTTAAGAGGCAATGGCGGTTGTCGAAAGGTGTAAAATATTTGGCCATTTCAGTACACTTGAAGCGACAACCAAACAATTCAGCGGCAGCCATCAACTCACATGCAGAACCATAGGTGAAGGGCTTAAGCTTTTCACTCTTCTAGTGCTCCTGTGTAGTATAATTATCTCCTGTCACCCAGTCCACACCTTGAACCTGTCCCAGTCATTCAATACATAAGGAGAATGTTCCTCCGGAAATCAAGAGTGAGCGGATATGGTCGTGCAATATGTAACAAAGAGAATGGAAAAGGTAGGTGGTATCCCCGGACATGGAACCCACTTCAGTAAGTGACAGTTGTTTGATTGATAGTGATCATCTCGATAGACATGGTAATGGGGTTGGAATGAAAAAAGGAAATGGGTACCTGAGCAATGTAAATAAGTGTAAAATACTTATACAATAGCTATAATTGTAATAAACAAACAATAAAACAGTGGAGAAGCCGTGGATTAAACAAAAGGCTGTAGTTATCAGTAGGGGAGCGTGAATCCGTGGCAAAGTAAGGAAGGGAATGTAAAGACCGGAGCGATGAACGCCTTATATAGGCAGGCAGCCAACTAGTGGGAGGCGTTGGGATGGGAACAGCCCTTACATGTTGACCGAGGTGCAGGCTATGGGCGTATATATGTCGTATGTAGGATTCAGTTAGCGTTGGGGGAACCCGTGTACCAAATTTCTTGAAGATGGGCCCATAAGTAACAAAGGACTGTTGAAAAGTTCAATATTGGCGTGGCATCATCCACGAAATAAATCGTACATTGGTTTCAGTTAGTGCAGGAAGCCGCCTACAAATTTTGAGAAGATGGGGCCATAAATAAGAAAGTTCAACATGGCGGGCGTTGTTGGCGTTCGACCATTACTCGTAGAATTTCTAAATGAAACCTGCTTAACTTTTGTAAGTAAGCTGTAAGGAATGAGCCCCTGCCAAATTTCAGCCTTCTATCTATCACGGAAGTTGGAGAATTAGTGATGTTGGAAAGTTCAATATGGCGTGACAGTGGCGTCATACCACGAAATAAATGATACATTGGTTCCGGTTAGCTCGGGAAGCCACCTACCAAATTTACGTGAAGATGGGGCTGTAATAGAAAGTTCAACATGGCGGACGTTGTTGACCGTTATGACCAGTTCCAGTAGAACTTGAAATGAAACCTGCTTAATTGTTGTAAGTAAGCTGTAAGGAATGAGCCTGCCAAATTTCAGCCTTCTACCTACACGGAAGTTAGAATTAGTGGCGTTGGAAAGTTCAATATGGCCGACAGTGGTGTCATACCAGCGAAATAAGTATGGACATCAGTTTCGTTAAAGTTCAATATGGCGGCGAAAGTGGCATCATACCACGAAATAGTACCAAATTTCAGCCTTCTACCTACGGGAAGTTGGAGAATTAGTGACGTTGGAAAGTTCAATATGGCGTGACAGTGGCATAACCACGAAATAAATATGTACATTGGTTTCGGTTAAGCGCCAAGGAAGCTGACTGCCAAATTTAGGAAAGATGGGGCCATGAATAAGAAAGTTCAACATGGCAGACGTTGTTGGCTATGACCATTACGCATAGAATTTCGAAATCAAACCTGCTTAACTTTTGTAAGTAAGCTGTGAAGAATGGGTCTGCCAAATTTCAGCCTTCTACCTACAGAAGTTGGAGAATTAGTGCGTTTGGAAAATTCAATATGGCGGCCGACAGTGGCGCATACCACCGAAATAAAGAAATTACGGTTTTAGTTAGCGCAGGGAAGCCACCTACCAAATTTCTTGAAGATGGGGTCAGCCTTCTACCTACCGGGAAGTTTGAAAATTGGTGAAGTTGGAAAGTTCAATATGGCGGCCGACGGTGGCATCATACCATCGAAATAAGTAAGTACATTGGTTTCGGTTAGTGCGGGAAGCCGCCTGCCAAATTTCGTGAAGATGGGGCCATAAATAAGAAAGTTCAACATGGCGGACGTTGTCGACCGTTATGACCGTTGTGTAGAATTTTGAAATGAAACCTGCTTAACTTTTGTAAGTAAGCTGTAAGGAATAACCTGCCAAATTTCAGCCTTCTACCTACATGGGAAGTTGGAGAATGGAGTGAGTGAGTGGTGAGTGAGTGAGGCTTTGCCTTTTATTATTATAGATATAGATTATTTAAATGATGTTAAAATTTTATTAGTATATGCAATAAACATACTTTGCTGCATTTCATCTCAAAAATGATCTCGTCATCATATGTAAATAGCGCATGTGCTTGATGCTGTTACCAATAATTCTCTTTCTGATTGGCTGCTGTAGAGCTGTGATTCCACACTCTAATATAATGGGGTAAATACTCTCAAGTGGTGCAGTGACAGTAACAACACTAAAACACCTATGGTACAGTGGAACCCGGTTCACGACCGTCCCAGTTCACACACAACTCGGTTCCGACCAAAAGCTTCCCAAAATTTTGCCTCGGTTCACAACCACACACTGGTATCACGAACAAGCCAGGTTCCTTGCCTGCCTGGCTGAGCGGGAGGAGAGAGCAAGAGCGAGCAAGCAGTGCCTGCTGGGGAGGGGGGGAAAGATTGCTTCCGTGTTTGCTGAACAAGCCAGTGTCCCTTGCCTCCTGAGCTGAGAGAGAGAGCAAGAGCGGCGAACACGTGCCATGGTGGGGCGGGGGAGGATGGGTGAGAATTGCTGCGCTGTTTGCCTGCCTATCTGTAGGCAGTAGTGGCAACCTTCCCCCACCACAGGCAGCCTGAGAGAGCAAGAGAGCTGCCATGCTTTTTCATTTAAGCAAAGCGCTCCTTGTTCATTGTTTTCAATAAGGCGTGGCTTCTAAGCAAGTGAAGAGTGGTCAGAAGAAAGTTTTGAAGAAAATTGAAATCGAAGTAAAAAAGAAATTACAAGAGGTGGAAAAACTGTTTACCAGTTTACTCATTTACCAATCTGAGAACCCTCGTGCTTTCAAGCAGCATAATGTAAACAAAGCCAGACTGCCAGTAATGTGGGAGGTCACAGAACTTTCTTTTTTGGGAAAGGCTGCATGAGGCTTTCACTCCCACCAGCTAAACAGCTAAAAGCACCAGAAACCCAAGAAATCACAAGAGAAAACACCTGAAGGAAAACACTTCATGCCAGAACTCGTCTCATGCAAGGTTAGTTTTCTTGGTGGTTTTGTATTCTGATTTTCAAAAGTTAATTTTTTAGTTCATAATGCGATTAGGTGCAATGTTACATTTCTTTTTCAAATGTTAAGCTTTTCCTTGTGCTTAAAACTCATTAAAATTTTTTTCATGGAGAACTTCATCGTGTGATTTATTTGCAATGTTACTTTTTGGTTGCTTGTGAGTTGGTTTTAAATGCAGTTCGGATTTGTTGTTCCTTTTTTCTGCTGTGCTTAAAACTCATTTAAAAACATTGTTTACAGCGATCAGGCTTTAGGTTTAATAAACGTGATCTCCTGCAATCTTACTTTTTGTTTGCTTGCGAGTTGGTTTTAAGCGCTGATTGTTGTTCCTTTTTATGCTGTGCTTAAAACTCATTTAAAAAATGCTTTGACACGTGCTAAGAGATTAGAGCAGCGACAACGCAGAAGAGAGAGGCGGGCAGCTGACAGGGAAGGGATGGGGGAGGATAGGGTGTGTGTGTGTGTGTCGGCGTCGCTCGCTACACAGAGAAAGGCGTGTGAGCCAGCCTGCTCCTGTAGCTGAAGTAGGGAGGGGGGGGCTTTGGTGGTGTGTGTGCTACGAGAGAGGCTGAGCGAGCCAGCTCGTGTAGCTTATCAGGGAGCCTGGGTGTTTTGTGTCCGTGTTATTCAATGTTTTACATTAGTTTACTATTACACTGTGGATTCTATGGTGTAATTAACTATATTTATGCTAATCTTTACATATTTTTTCATATTTACATACAGTTTATACGGTCTGGAGCGATTAATTGTATTTTACATAAAACCTATGGGGAAACTGCTGTTCACATCCAACTCGGTTTCTGACCAAAGTTCTAGAACGAATTATGTCGTGAACTGAGGTTCCACTGTAATTGAATAGCTGGGCCATTCTGTGGACCATTATATTATTACAGGTTAATTACAATCAGATGCCTTAAACTAATAAGCGATATCAATTAATTTCAATGTATTTGATAAAGCCGTGTCAGGGGTATGGATCTAAAAAGAAAAGAAAACCACAGTGGAACAATAGCACTGCTTTGACGCTGGGTGCCAATTTGCAAAACCGGTGGAAACTGCTATGCCAGTGATTGAGTGGTGTAAAGATGTACATGGCTTTATGCCCAAATTTAGTTTTATACATCGCGATGTGAGCATGGAAACGGCGTATGCAACATTTTTGTGTGTATGCACAGTTTATCATGATGCCCTAGGCCTCTTGAACAAAGTTCTGTGGACAGATAAATTAAAGATAGGTTGTGTGGCCACAATAACAGTAGACATGTTTGACTGCATTTCAGGAGAGGAACCTCATCCCAGCTGTGAAGCATGGTCGTGGAAAATGTGCTGGTTTGGGGTTGTTTTGCAGTCATCAAATCCACTATGAATTGTGCATCATATAAAAGTGTGCTTGATGAGAATGTGAGGCTATCTGTCTGAAAGTTGAAGTTGAGTTAAAAAAAATTATAATTTTAAGCATTTTCTTATTTGAAGAACAACTAAGAAACAGTTAACAGATTTGTAAGCTTAGGAAAAAATACTTCATTGTGGAAACATGCTCAATGAAGGTGTGTAAAACGTTGTTACTGTTAGACACTTCGCTTTTTTTTTTCCAAGGACCAGGGCTGTACATTTTTTTTTAGGCAATTGAGTATGACCATCATTTCAGGCATTTTGGGCATCTGTCTTTTACTGAGCTGATTTGATTGACAAGGTTTCTGTGTTTTATAATGGTTAATGATAGAAAGCATATTAATGACTCAAGTTTGCTAGTTGATATAAATAATAATAACAACAATTGTTCTTTACTAACAGGTCTCACTGATATTCACAATTTTTTTCCAGAAGCTCTTATCCTCACCAGATGTCATTTCTCTGCTCTGGTTGCCATGCTTATTAGTTCATGGATTTAATTATAGTGGACGGATGCCTAAAAGGTCAGGCAGCCACCCACATGGAGCTAAAATTTTGCAAGTCGTCAAGAGTAATAATGGACATAGAAGCCTGTAATTTGAAAAAGATGTGGAAATGTAGTAAAGCATGTTAGGTGGCTATAAGCCAAGAACTTCAATTTCTGCTATGCTGAGCAGTTACAGTAATTACTGAATGCTGTCAGGGGTTCAGGCTGTGAAGGTTATGTGCCTGCTGGGAATTCCTGGGGATGCTTGGCTTGGTTATTTTTTTATCAGTTATAAGCTAAAGACATTTTCCCAATATAATTTTCTTAATTCTGTGTAGTGTTATGAATCATAAAGCTACTGAGGGAGAATTTCAACAACTTTGACCATAAACTGAGTAAATTAGGTTAATTAAATGATTTCTGAGTAACAACTGGCATTTTTAAAACATTAGTACTCTGCAAGTTCTTTATGTAAGTTTTCATTTTTTTCTGCGTATCTCATTTCCAGATCGAACCATACTTGTAAACTCTATCCAAGAAGACGTTGGACACAAGGGAAAGATTTGCAGAGCAAGACAGGCTTCTGTGTCAAAAAAATGGAGAATCAAAAAAAATAGTGCATGTTAATCTGGTTCTATTGGTTCCACATTGTTTTTCATTTAATTCATGCAGAATAGCATAAAAATGATTACACACTTTGTATTTCAATATAGCTGTTTTTAGAGCTTTGCTGCCAACTGAAAATATCAATAAACTGCAGCAGTACATTGTAGATGTAGAGTAACAGCGTGATTTACAGAGCCTTCAGAAATTCTTTAGACCCCCTTTACTGTTTACACATTGTGTTCCCGTTGCAACCTTCATTTCAGTTTTCCTCATCAAGTAATTACCTCAGAATAACTAAGTAAAACAAGATGTACAAAAATCTTGTAAATTTATTAAAATGAAAATTGAAATATCCTTGACCCAAGTATTTGACCTTTTATTCTGTACTTTGGCAGCAGTTAAAGCCTGTATTCTACTTGGGTCTGACGTGACAAGTTCCCCACAGTTGGTTGGGTATTTTCTGCCCACCTTCTCTGAGATTCCCCCAAGCTTGGTCAGGTTGAATGCAGACCATAAATGGACAGCTATCTTTGGTCTCCACAGAGATGTTCAATTGGGTTCATGTCCAGGCCACTCAAAATCGTTCACAGAGTAGACCCCAAAGCACTATTTGTTGCCTCTCTTTGGGCTTATGGGTCTGTGGCAATCGGAAGGGTTCGAATCAGTAAAATGCAAAATGGTCTCTGCTCTGTTAGGCCCTTGAGCAAGGCCGCTTAATCTGCAATTACTCCGTCCTGGGTATGCGTCAATCTGCATCCATCCCTGCATGTAGGCCCTCCAACCTGCAGGGAAAAACTCGGGGGTTGATGGAAGAATTGGCACTCAGCCCATAAAAACCTCACACTGTTCCACTACATCTGAACAGTGTGGTGCTGAGGGATCACCCATTGTATGGCTTCACTCGGGTCCTAATCTGGATCCTGAGTAGATTTGTTGTATGGTGGATGCGTCAATGCACTGTATCAATCGTGCTCCTAACCTCTCTTTTGGGCTTAGGGTCATTGTCCTCTTAAAAAACCTTTGGCCCTTTCTGAGAGCTCTGAGCAGGTTTTGATTAAGCAGGCCTCTGTCTCTGCCCCATTCAGATTTCCCTAAATCCTGAGTAGTCTACCAATCCCAGATGTTTCAGTATTAGAATTCTGTTGTAAAGGTAAAGGCAGTGCCTGGTTTCCTCCAGACATTATGCTTGGAATTGATGCTAGACTGTTCAGTCTTGGTTTGTTCAGATCAGAGACCTTATTTCTCAAGTCCGAGAGTTCTTCAGGTGCCTTTTGCAAACTCCAAGCAGGTTTTTGTATAGTCCCGGCCACTTGTCACAAAGCCCAGAATTGTGGAGTGCTGCATTGGGTTGTCCTTGAGGAAGTTTTGCCCATCTCCACAGTTGTTCTCTGCTGCTCAGCCAGAGTGACCCAAAGCGTTCTTAAATAGCCTCTCTTAGTGAAGTCCTTCTCACCCAATTCTCAGTTTTTCCAAGCAGCCAGCTCTAAGAGGCTTTTGGTTATTCTGTACTTATTTGATTTAAGAATTATATAGAGCTGCTGTATTCTTGGGAACTTTCAGCAAACAGGATTTTTTATAGCCTTCCCCAGATCTGTGCCTCGACACAATCCTGTCCATAAACTCTGTTGGCAGTACCTTTGATCTCATGTATTGGTTTTGCTCAGCTGTGGGATCGTTTATAGACAGGTGTGTTCCTTTCTAAATCAATCCAATCAATTGATTCAACGTCAGGAGTCCAAACAAGGTATGGAAACTTCTCAGTATGACCAAAGAATGGGATACATGAGCCAAATTTCAAGTGTCAGATCAGAAGGTCTGAATATGTGTCCAAGGTTATATGTTTGCCTTTTTATATTAGTTTTATTACTTTATTTTTCTGATATTATTTTTAGTTTTAGTTTTCCTGTATTCATGTATTTTTTTGTTTTAATTTAGTTTTTTTTTTATATATATTAGTTTCAGTTTAGTAATATAGTATGGTTAAGAGCTACTATGGAGTTTAGTTTTGTGTCACAGTGAGACAGAACTGTATATAACGGGTTTGAATATAATATGAGTTTAATGTTAGTGGAAGCTTACACACTACACACAACCCTTTACTATTTGGTTTTTTTTTGTCTGATACAAACAAGCATAATCAAAACAAGGTACTGAATATGAACAATTTTGTCATTTGTGCTGAACAAACTCGCTGACTGTTGGCACTTTTTTTTTCCTTTTAATTCAGATGGGCCAGTTTTTTACGAGAACTAGGTGAATTTTAAGGTGTGAGGGGTTTTTTCTCTAAATTTCTACAGCACCCAAAATATCCTGCTCCCAAAGGGCAATGTGTTTATAATGAATGCCTTCACTATTGCATTCAAAATCTCAAACACTGGCTTTGTTATTTCTACCAGCCATATTGATCTCTGATTCCATCTCAGGCACAAATGATTTATAGACAGAATTTTGCACCTGCAGGCCTAAAATATATAACAAAATAAGAAAATTGATTCTACTGTGTTCTGACAGGTGTGACCATGAAAATCACAGGGGCTAAGGAAGAACAGAGCTGTTAGGCTTAAATCGTGTACAAACCCCATCTAGCTGTATTGAGGGAAACAAAGAAAACAAGCATGTAATGTGAAGGTTAGGGGCAGTGAGACTTGAGTAGCCACCCATAAGAACAGTAAACCCATAATGAGCAGAGCAGGAGCCGGTAATAAGAGTATGGACAGGCACAAATTGACAGAGACCGCATCTGAGATTAAGATCATCTATCCATCCGTTATCCAATCCGCTATATCCTAACACAGGGTCACGGGGGTCTACTGGAGCCAATCCCAGCCAACGCAGGGCACAAGGCAGGAAGCAAACCCCGGGCAGGGAGCCAGCCCACCACAGACTTAAAGCCAGCTGTATATGTTAAATACATACTGTTTGATTGAGTGGGGAAGTGTGCCATTATTGATATAAGTTCATTGAATGATTCATTTTTTTGAGTGTGAGTACACATAATAATTAACCCTGTTTGATGTCCAGGGTCACGGGGGTCTACTGGAGCCAATCCCAGCTAATACAGGGCGCAAGGCAGGGAACAAATCCCAGGCAGGCCAGCCCACCACAGGGCACACACACCAAGCACACACTAGGGACAATTTAGGATCGGCACTGCACCTAACCTGCATGTGTTGTCTGTGGGAGGAAACCCACGCAGACACGGGGAGAACATGCAGACTCCATGCAGGGAGGACCCAGGAAGCGAACCCAGGTCTCCTTACTGCGAGCACAGCGCTACTCACTGCACCACTGTGACACCCCTGCTCAAGACTAAATATGTTTAATTCTCTGAGTATGTCAGAGTAGGACATGTCCATAAGTCCCATGATGCACTTGGTTGCTCTCTTCTGAACAGCTTTAAGTGCTGCTATGTCTTTCTTGTATCATGGTGACCAGAACTACACACAGTACTCCAGATGCGGTCTTAAAAATGCATTATAGAGTTTGAACATAACATCCTTTAACTTTAAATTCCACAGTTTTTAATGATATAGCCTAACATTTTATTTGCATTTTTAATAGCTTCTGTGCATTGCATAGTCAATGAAAATGTAGCATCAACATAAACCCCTAAATCCTTTTTAGATGTTGTTTCCTATATGACAATGTGTCCCATCTTGTATTTATATTTTATGTTATTTGCCCATGTGTTGCACTTTGCACTTTTCTACATTAAGCTACATTTTCCTGGTGTTCGCCCAGTTCCGAAGCTTGTCAATGTCATTTTGAATTCTTTTTGCTGCCTTTGCAGTGTCTGTCATTCCTCAGTTCTAGTATCATCTGTGAATTTGGCAACTTTACTAGCTGTACAGGAGTCAGAGTCTTTTAATATAAATCAGAAAAGTAATGGTCCAAGGACACACCCTGAGGTCTCTACTGATGCCCCATTCTCCTCTTATTTGTATCCTTTGTCTCATGCCCGTTAACCAACTAGAGATCCAGTTTTGTAGGTTACCTTTGATGCCTGCAGCTTCTAGTTTCAGATTTAATCTTTGCTGTGGAACTGAGTCAAAGGCTTTTTGAAAGTCATGGTAAATTACACCAATTGCTTTGTGTCTGTCAACTATTCCGGTTACTTCTTTGAAAAGATTTTTAGCAGAACCTTCCTCTCATAAACCCATGCTGGCTGTTATTTGTAATGTTATTTTCATTCAGGTAATATTTTAATTTATTTCTTATTATATCTCGATGCATGCTCAATAATCAGGTAAGAAGTCACTTGGATGAGTGATGAAATATATCAGAAAAAACTCCAGATGAACAGAATCAACTTTCTAGAATTTTGTATTATAGTTCAATTTACACTTTTTGATTTGTAGTTTGAATGAGTCACATTGACAATCCAGTCTGA
>NW_024377832.1:0-6227 GCF_016835505.1 Polypterus senegalus
GTAACCCAAGGTTTACATTTGTCCTTGACTTTAAAATCATTTTCTGCTGAAATATTTTAATAACTCTAAACACTGATTCTTTCTGAAAACTTAAAAACTTGCTTTCACACAGATGCCTTCCTGTGTTAAATACAGTATACTCTTTTCATAGGCTTTGAAAATTACTTTGGTGCAGTACTGAAGGACAATGTCCTAATAATACTTTTGTCAGCAGAGATCTTTGTATTGATAGCTTCCTAAAAAGTTTTATATTAAAATAGCTTTGATTTTATAATTCATAAACTGAAGCTGGTCAAATGTTGGGATGATAAAAAAACAGACAATAACAAAACCAAACTTGTACTTTAGGAGCCCACAGATGATCAAGAATATGAAGTCTGATCCGTGACAGTAAGATTCAATTTATTTGGTTTTTTTTAGGCATGTTCTAATATGGTTATGCCAGTAGGCCCATCTTGATTATAAAGACATCCTATTCCCTTTTTTGTGCATTATATATCTTGTGTAGAAGCTATAATAATAAGAAGAATATGAGTACAATATAATATAAATATAGATAATAACCCATAATAATTTACTCACTGACTAAATGATTTAAAATTAAAAATACCAATGTAGCATATAGTGAATTATTCATATTAATTCACTTTAACTAATGATATTCTTCTGACATACAGTTTTTAATATCTGGTTTCTAGTGTGACAGTTTCAGCTTTTCAATTTATTTCCCATTTTTTATATATATAAAAAAATTATATATACGCGAGTCAACCAGCGGGGTATAAAAATTATATATATATATATATATATATATATATATATATATATATATATATATTTTGTATATATATATATATATGTGTATATATATATATATATATATATATATATATATATATATATATATATATATATATATATATATATATATATATATATATATATATATAAGTTTCGGCCCATATTAGAATAATCCACAATTCAAAAACAAAACAGGTCAAAATATAAACACAAAGGGTCATTTGCGCGCCATTTTATAAGGGAGGAGCGGAAAGTGGAGGAATACTGGGAAGGAACCGTGAGGAGGATGGGACTGATGGCGTCAGGATAGATGGCGAAGGAAGGGCGGAAGTAAGTACTCGGGGGAAGGCTTGGTGGCGGGCGTCTTTTTCCTGGAAGAAAGCAAAGGAAAAGGTTAGTCCCGCCACCCCCTCCCGGTGAGCGTCTTCAAGTGTTTAGGGCCCAATCCGCTGTCCCTATTAGCTGCAAGAAAAAATATATATATATATATATAATATATACTGCTCACAAAATTAAAGGAACATTTTTAAAAAAACACATTAGATACATCAGATCTCAATATGAAGTTGGATATCTATACAAATACGACAGGGCAATGTCTTAGGAACAAAAGGATGCCAAGTTTTTTTAATGGAAATAAAGTTTTCTGCCTACAGAGGGCTCAATTGTGTAGACACCCTAAAATCAAGTGAAATGAAGATGGGGAGCTAGTCCATTTTTTCAAAAACTTCATTTCTGCTACTCAAAATGCTTTTCAGTATCTTGTGTGGCCCCACGAGCTTGTATGCATGCTTGACAGCGTGGGGCATTCTCCTAATGGACAGCGGATGGTGTCTTAATGCATTTCCTCCCAGATCTGTATGAGGGCATCCCGAGCTGTTGTACAGTCTGAGGAGCAACCTGAGTGGCCCCTAATGGCCCGAAACATAATGTCCCACAGATGTTCTATTGGGTTTAAGTCAGGGGATCGTGAAAGGCCATTCAATTGTTTCAATTCCTTATCCTCCAGGTACTGCCTGCATACTCTTGCCAATCGGGCCCGGGCATTTCGTGCAAAAGGGGAGAAACCGGGACCTACTGCACCAGCGTGGGGATCTGACAATGGGCCCAAGGATTTCATCCTGATACCTAATGGCAGTCAAGATGCGTTTCTAGCCTGTAGGGGTCTGTGAGTCGCTCCATGGAAATGCCTCCAAGATCATCACTGACCCACCACCAAACCAGTCATGCTAAAACGATGTTACAGGCAGCATAATATTCTCCCGGCTCTCCTGACCTTTCCGTCTTTCCCCATATACTCAGGGTGAACCCGCTCTCATCTGTGAAAGCACAGGGCCGTGGTGGACCTGCCAATTCTGGTATTCTATGGCAAATGCCAATTGAGCTCTCCGGTGCTGTGCAGTGAGCACAGGCGCAGGCATTTTGGGCCCTCAGGCAACCCTCCCGAAGCCTGTTTCTGATTGTTTGGTCAGAGACATTCCCCCAGTGGCCTGCTGGAGGTCATTTGTAGGGCTCTGGCAGTGCTCATCCTGTTCTTCCTTGCCCAAGGAGCCAGATACTGGTCGCTGATGGGCTATGGACCTTCTATGGCCCCCTCCAGCTCTCCCAGGTAACTGCTTGTCTCCCAGAATCTCCTCCATGCCTTGAGACTGTGCAGGGAGACACAGCAAACCTTCTGGCAATGACACGTATTGATGTGCCATCCTGGAGAAGTTGGACTACCTGTGCAACCTCTGTAGGTCCAGGTATCGTTTAAGCTACCAGTAGTGACACTGATGCAAATGCAAAACTAGTGAAGAAACAGTCAGAAAAGATAAAAGGGGGAAAAAATGTCAGTGGCCTCCACCTTTTAAAACCCATTCCTTTTTTTGGGGGTCATCTCATTTTTCCCCCTTTTTTTAGTATATATATATATATTTCCCTAATAATCCTTTAAAATCAAAACTTATTCTTGTTTCACTTTTTGTGCATATAAATAACACTAATAGACATTCAGTTACTTTCCAGATTTTCATTTTTTTCCTTTAACTGTGTATTTTTTCAAACAAAATTTTATTTTTAATGGCTTTTCTTGTGATTCAGTTCTGTTTTTGGGGTTTCAATGGTTTTTTTGCCTTAAAATAAAAACAATTAAAGTGCAAAAAATTTTAAATTGTTTTAAAATCCTTATCCAATACATAGTCCACCCAGCCATCCATTGTCTAACCGCTGAACCCAATGGGTCAGGGGGTCTCTGGAGCCAACCCCAGCCAACACGGGGACGGAGGAACCAATCCTGGGGGGGTCCCAACCCAAGGGGCCCAACAAACACCCCCCACCAAGCACACACTGGGGCCAATTTAGAATCGCCAATCCACCTAACCTGCATGTCTTTGGATTGGGGAACGGGGCGCCGGAGAAACCCACGGCCCCGGGGGGGCACAAACCCCCCAAGGAGGCCCCGGGAAGCGAACCGGGTCTCTAATCGGGGCAGCCCCCACGGCCACCGTGCCCCGCCCAATACATAGTATATGTCCAAAATAAAGTGGGGTTATTTTTTTTTAATTTTAATATATTGAAATTAGATTCATTACTTTTTTCCCCAAAGGGGAAAAAAAATTAATAGTTTTAGACATCTTTTAGTAAAATAAAAAGTCTCTATTTAATACTAAAAAAGAATGGGGAGCATGTAAGGGGCAACTTTTTGAATTCATTTAAATTCAGTGGTTTTTTTTTTCAACTTTGCACAAATAGT
The DNA here is from genome assembly GCF_016835505.1 of Polypterus senegalus. Taxonomy (NCBI): domain Eukaryota; kingdom Metazoa; phylum Chordata; class Cladistia; order Polypteriformes; family Polypteridae; genus Polypterus; species Polypterus senegalus. Next base: position 3,536 of record NW_024377832.1, read on the forward strand.
GACAGCATAGTTTGTTTCATAAATTGCATCTGAACAGCTTAATATAGTAAAAAGGAGTAGCTTATAGCATTTCAGTAAAAAAAAAATAAACAGGCTGCTGTTTTGAATAGTTACAAAAGTGGGTTTTATACAAAATAAACATCTTTTGGTGCTGAGAAACATTAACATCATAATATAATATCATTATATAATCTCCATTAAAAATCCCTTTATCATTTAAAAACATAAAATTAGGTCGGGACCCAGAGCAACTGATTAGTCAGTTTGACTTTTGGGGGCCAATCAAGAGGAAGTGTGCGGACAAGGAGGGTGAAGGTGTGTAAAACCTGGAGTTTGGTTTTTAAAAAAGAAAATATCAAAGTGAAAAGGGTGAGAAGACTCCCCAAAATGAATCTGAAAATCAAACTTTTGGGGAAAGCAACAAAAAAAGGGGAAAATCAAGAGGTTCAGACATCTAGGGTACAAAGGAAAAGAGAAGGTACATTAGGGGGAAAATAGTCAAATATATTTTAAATTATTCTATTTTAGTTATACAAACAAAAACCCTTTTACAACCTTTCCCCTTTCAACTTTTGTAACATGAAAAATGACATATTTTACGGCAACAAAAAAAATCTTTTCAACATCCCTTTTTAAAAGAATTCAAAATGTAAAACTTTAAAACCCCAAAAATTTGAAAATTTTCTTAAAAAAAATGTAAAACAAACCAAACAAGCTAGCAATTTTAGTATCAAAAGGGTGGAGATCATATATTTTTTGACCTGCAAAAAAAAAATTTGTCAACACAAAGTCTGCCTAAATTTTAAAGGGAGCATACAGGATTTTGTGGTGGGGGCATCATGCTAAGGCTTGGTTTTAAAAAACCAAAAAACTAAATGGCCTGTTTTTGTGTGTACATTCTTTTAAGTTTCTACCATATTGACTATACATTTTTTAAATCCAATTTTATAAAAGTAAAAAAAAATTAAAATTTAAATTTTTCCCGGAAAATTATGTATTTCCAAAAAAATTGATCTTTGTCCACATTTAAAAGGGCACAGTACAGCAAGGATTCGTAAACCAAACACAACCAAAAAAACTTTTAAAATGAACAAAGTGATATAATTGAAAATTGTTATGAAAAATTTTATTAAGAAAATATTAAAAAAATTTTTTAAATTCATTACCTCAGAAATTTAAATTGCATTTGTTTATGATATGTTTTTTATAATTTTTTTTTTTTTTTCTGGCCGTGTTTGTTTTTTTTTTTTTTTTGTTTTTTTTTCTGTCACCTGGCCCGGATTATTTTTTTATGTTAACAAATTTTTTTTTTTTTTTTTTTTGTTTTTTTTTTCTTTTCTTCTTTTTAAAAACACTTTGAGTTTTTTGATAAAAATGTGCTAAAATAAATTTGTTTTTATCTAAAAGGGCCCTTTTTTTGGGGTTTTTAAAAAAAATTTTTTATCCAAATGTCAATTTTTTCAGGGGGAAACCCAAACTAACAAAACCTTTTTAAAAAATTGTGAATCTTTTTTTGCAACATTTAAATAGAAATTAAAAAAACATAAAATGGATTCATAATTATTAAATGTATTTTTATATAAAAAATATAAACTGTATAAAAAATATTCAGTAGATAATGTAACAAACGTTATGTGTTACCCTCTTTCCGTGCACATGAGTCACTTATTTTGGACCATTGTAGGCCAGGAAAGGGCAGATCAAAATCATTCCTTTTAACAGATGTCGCTGAGCAGCATGTCTGCAAAAGGGAAATTTGTTGAGGAGAATATTAGAAAGTTAAGGGGGACCTTTTTGCAGTAAAAGGTGCAGTGACAATTACCCACACAGAGGGCTTAGGAATGCTAGTTTTAAATTAAAATTCAGTTGCTCTTTTTAAATTTTACAATGTCTTGAATGATTCTGGAAAGTCAAAAATTTGGTTAGTTGAACCCCAACAGCAGTATGAATGGAATAAACGTTTTAAAAAAGTTGTTGTTTTATTCTGTAAAAAATTTTTTGAATATTTAATATAAAATTCAAATTAGGAGCATCAACAAAGCACAGTTTAAAAAGTAAAGGATATATTGGTAAGGGCAAAATTTTTTAAAACTTCTTAAAAAAAATCAAAAACCCCAAAATATTGCATCATATTTTTATGTTCTTAAAACACACAGTTTTCATTTAATTCCTTATGTAAAAATTTTGCCTCCAATTTTTTAAAAAAATGATATTAACCCGGCATCTTTAACAAACATTTTTTACAAAAACCCTGTTTATATCTTGGGGGTTTGCCTGCCGCTGGGGTTTTCCCCCAAATGTGGTTTTTTATAATATAAGCGAAATTAAAAACACATCATATAAAAAAAATTATTACTTTAATTTGATCTCAAACCCCGACAATAGATGAGGAAAATGAAATTTCGTATATCATTAAAAATTGATGCAATAAATATGGGCACCCGGAGATAGAGTGCAGTCAGGTGCCTGCTGAGTGTCTTTTGCTTTTGAAAAAGATCGAAAGGGGCTTTATGTTGCTGGTTTTTGCCAGCATTTTGGTGTAATGTTTGCTGTCATGAATTTTCAGCTACAATATGTTGCCTAAAACCGTTTACAGAACAGATTCTAAACCACTAGCAACCCCCTTTTGGGCATTTTTTAAAAATTTTTAAAAAAAAAAATTTCTTTTTTGAAAAAATTAATTTTTACCCAA
>NW_024377833.1:0-26749 GCF_016835505.1 Polypterus senegalus
CAACTGGTTGATGTATTTCTACTTCCTTGTGTAAATAACACAGGAAATGAATGCATTTAATCTTAAGTTGCAAGGTCCATATCAGCTGATTGCAGTAATTTTGTGAATTTCCCCTTGGGATTAATAAAGTATCTATCTATCTATCTAATATACAGCACTGTGAAGGCATTCATCATCAAAATAAAACTTTGGAAAAGACAACTTTCAGGGAATACCTTTTCTCAATTGCCAGCATGCCTATATTTGTTAGAAAATATTATTAGTCATTTGGTAGAGAAGGGTATACTGCTACCATAGAAGTGGTAGCACTATACCATTTGTCCGACTGCTGTCAGTTGTCAGAATACACAATGCCACTTTTAAATTGTTTGAAGACACTTTCTCTGTTAGTGTAGATAGTGTGTATAAATCACCTAGGAGACCAAGACAGGATCAGAGAGATTCTTTCAGAAATACTTTGTTCATTTTCAAAGACATCTACCCTCTTAAAGAAGGTGATATGAATTTTGAGCAGTACACACGGACACAAGATACTATTTTCCACTATGAAAATTAAATTGAAGCATAGATATACACTAAGGGATGCTCACTATGCACAAGTTTTGGGGCTTCAGGTATAAATGATGCATACTCACTTAAATGTTCTGTACCCCATTTCCACGCACTAATTGAGATGTATATAAACTAAACTTGGAGTAAACGCACGAAAATTTCACCGAAGCCCCTCACCTTGCAAACACACTTGTCTGCTCGGTTATGCAAACTGGTGGCACTCGGTGTCAAAGCAGTGCTAAAGTTTGTGTGGTCTCTTGTTTTTCAGATTTGCATCAGTGACACAGGATTTATCAAGTTTATTGAAATTAATTGCATATTGTTTACAAAATTAATAAATGATTTAATCCAGGGTCGCGTGTGTCCCAGCAAGTATCTTGCTGGAAGCAGGAACAATCCCTGCACGGGGGAGGCACAAGCAATTTTGGATGGGGTGGAGGTAGGAATTATTCTGGATGGGGTGGGGAGGCAGAAACAATCCCTGGATGGGGGAGGCAGGAACAATTCTTAGATGGGACGCTACCTCATCGCTACCACTGCCCCACTGTGTCCCCATGTTTAGTACGTGCTTTTATACATTTCTTCATGAAAATGATATCAATTATACATATTAGTGTTTAAAAATGTTGTGAGAGCTGTAATATAATAAATGTAATGTATTCTGTGTGGTGATCAGTGCCTTTGCGCTCCTGTGTGTGAAAGAGAAAGACACATAGTGATTCACACACATACTGATTCACACACATATAATACAAAGCATTTAACGTGCTGCTTTAGTTACAATGGGATTTGAGAAATTCTAGTAAATTAAACATTGATTTTGAGATAAAGGTTACGATGTTCTACTTTAATGACAAAATAAACTGCAAGATTAAAGTGAAAATTTTGAGATTTAAGTCGACATTTCAATCTCTTTCTTCTTCACTGTGTCATTATTTTTTTTCTTTCTCTGTACCCTAATACCATTCCATATGACAGCCAGACAGTGGGTGGACATTTACATCTTACCACTTCGTTTTATATTTCTGGCACTGTGCAACTTTCGAGTGTCAATTCCATCACGTTCCCTTTGTTGCTCATGCCACTGCCTAAGCCACAAAGAAACTACGTTTTTCCTCGCCACAGCTTCATTGAGTAGGACCTCCACTTGGCATTTGGTGAAAATCTTAATTTTTACACGTGCATTTACCGTTGACTTTTAACAAAATACTGAATGGAAGAGGATATTTATATTGATTTTCATATTCAGATATGTAAAATTCTGGGAGGAGTCGGGATAGGGCTATAAGGCATGTGCATTAAATTTCATGTTTGTTGTGATTTATAAAGGAGAAATGCATTGAACTTGGTGTATACACAGTTTTATGCATCTGGAATTTTTTGTGCATATGCACATTTCTATTTTGTCTTTACGACATATTTTAGTGTGAATTCTACGCATGGTGTTATACATGAAGCCCCTGGTGATTACTGCTGCAGCCTTTCAACCAAGAATTACAAATTTGACTGAGCGGAAGCATAGGCAGCTATCTGGAAAAACGTTATTGTACAATTAACTACTCCAAAGTATGTTAATTGTCTATGGAAACATATTATTACTAATAGTACTATATAATGCATGAATATTACTTTGTATAGAAAAGAGGAGGGTAACAGTTGTTCTTTATTCATAACATTCTGTTTTTTTTGCTATATGTGTTAAATTAGTGGCGATTAGTAAAATAACTGTGCTAGCTCCCATACTCTACATGAGTATTGTGGTTTGAACTCCAAAATTTTGACAAAGAGACCTGGTTTATATAATTGACTGTGGTTGCAAAATAGGCTACAAGACAAAAAATTAATATTTCATGGAATGAGTGACCAACAAAAGAGACAACCTTCTGTTGTTAGGTGAGGGCATACTCCTCTGAAGCCAAAATCTTCACCTCCTATTTCCCAGTGTAGAATCAATCAATCAAATGCAGAAGGTTAATGCCCATCATGAGGGCAAGAGTAGCCCAATTCCTATTTCTGGTAGTACCATTGTTAGCCAAATGTTCTGTGCTACATATTGTTAAATTGGTAAAACTTTTGAATCATCAGATTGAACAAATAATATAAAATTAGGTTATGTTTGCTATGGCAATTTATTTAATAAATACAAAATGGTCTTTTAGAGAGGAAAAATGCATCAATAAAATAAAATATTAATTTACTGTACCTGATATCTCCTTTAAAAGTTTTGAACGGCAACTTATATGTCCTAAGAAAACATAATTAAACATTATTCAGTACATGTCTCAAAATAGATTAGGTTTGTTCTAAAAATCATGCATTACAAAATTTAAATTGCTAAATTTGCTCTCACAGAAAATATAATATATATATAATAAATTTTCTGGACTGTTAATGACAAAGCAACTTTGAAGTGGTTAGATGGTTATAAAATATATTTTCTGAAGCTGAATAAGTATAAACCGAAGACACCAGTTTAGGAGAAGAGCCTCATGCCATCTGTGAAGCATGTTGGTGAAATGTTATTGTTTGGGGTAACTTTGCTGATTCAGTGCTTGGGCAACTACATCAAGTCAACTGTGAATTCTGCCTCATATCAACATATGCTTCAGGAGCTTGTGAGGCCATCTATTCAAAAGTTGAATCACAAATGGACTCTTCAGTACAATAATGATCTGAAGCACATCAGCAAATCCACTAAGGAATGGCTCCAAAAAGAAGAAATGGATGGTTATGGACTGGCCTAGTGAAAGACCTGATTTGAATCCCATTGAAATGTTGTGGGAGCATTTGAAACGGGCAGTACCTGCAAGAAAACCCTGTAACATCTTGCAACTGAAGGAATTTTGCAGGTGATGTGGTCAAAAATATTACTGAGTCGATGTCAAAAAAACAGGCAGTTATGCAAAAAGCCTACAAGAAGTCATCCCTACTAATGGGAACAATATCAAGTTCTGAGATCAAGGATATGCTTGCTTATTTCCCCAGCACATCCACAGTAGATCATTACATCTACAGATATTTCTGTTAAATAAACATCTTAAAAGGTAAATTTTCCTTGTGTTTTATTCAAGTATATCACCTTTAAGAGCAGGTAAAGTTTGAATGAAGATCTACTGTTTGCATGTTCAAATATGTAGAAAAAGTCAAGAGTTTCCATGTGGTATACTTACTTTTTCAAATGACTGTATGTACCATTTAGTGCCGTTGGAAGATAAAGAGACTAATTGAAGACCTCACCTGTCTTGTACAGACACTTTTGTAACGGCACAGGACCAGTGATACTTGCATACAGTGGATCCGGAAAGTATTCACAGTGCATCACGTTTTCCACATTGTTATGTTACAGCCTTATTCCAAAATGGATTAAATTCATTTTTTTCCTCAGAATTCTACACACAACACCCCATAATGACAACGTGAAAAAAGTCTACTTGAGGTTTTTGCAAGTTTATTAAAATAAAAAATTGAGAAAGCACATGTACATAAGTATTCACAGCCTTTGCCATGAAGCTCAAAATTGAGCTCAGGTGCATCCTGTTTCCCCTGATCATCCTTGAGATGTTTCTGCAGTTTAATTGGAGTCCACCTGTGGTAAATTCAGTTGATTGGACATGATTTGGAAAGGCACACACCTATCTATATAAGGTCCCACAGTTGACATTTCATGTCAGAGCACAAACCAAGCATGAAGTCAAAGGAATTGTCTGTAGACCTCTGAGACAGGATTGTCTCGAGGCAAAAATCTGGGGAAGGTTACAGAAAAATTTCTGCTGCTTTGAAGGTCCCAATGAGCACAGTGGCCTCCATCATCCGTAAATGGAAGAAGTTTGAAACCACCGGGACTCTTCCTAGACCTGGCCGGCAATCTAAACTGAGCGATCAGGGGAGAAGGGCCTTAGTCAGGGAGGTGACCAAGAACCCGATGGTCACTCTATCAGAGCTCCAGAGGTCCTCTGTGGAGAGAGGAGAACCTTCCAGAAGGACAACCATCTCTGCAGCAATCCACCAATCAGGCCTCCTTGGTAGAGTGGCCAGACGGAAGCCACTCCTTAGTAAAAGGCACATGACAGCCCGCCTGGAGTTTGCCAAAAGGCACCTGAAGGACTCTCAGATCATGAGAAACATAATTCTCTGGTCTGATGAGACAAAGATTGAACTCTTTGGTGTGAATGCCAGGTGTCACGTTTGGAGGAAACCAGGCACCGCTCATCACCAGGCCAATACCATCCCTACAGTGAAACATGGTGGTGGCAGCATCATGCTGTGGAGATGTGTTTCAGCGGCAGGAACTGGGAGACTAGTCAGGATATGGGAACTATGACTGCAGCAATGTATAGACACATCCTGGATGAAAACCTGCTCCAGGGTGCTTTTGACCTCACACTGGGGTGACAATTCATCTTTCAGCAGGACAATAACCCTAAGCACACAGCCAAGATATCAAAGGAGTGGCTTCAGGACAACTCTGTGAATGTCCTTGAGTGGCCCAGCCAGAGCCCAGACTTGAATCCAATTTAACATCTCTGGAGAGATCTTAAAATGGCTGTGCACTGATGCTTCCCATCCAACCTAATGGAGCTTGAAAGGTGCTGCAAAGAGGAATGGGCGAAACTGGCCAAGGATAGGTGTGCCAAGCTTTTGACTTCATATTCAAAAAGACCTGAGGCTGTAATTGCTGCCAAAGGTGCATCAACAAAGTATTGAGCAAAGGCTGTGAATACTTATGTACATGTGATTTCTCAGTTGTTTTATTTTTAATAAATTTGCAAAAAACTCAAGTAAACTTTTATCATGTTGTCATTAATGGGGTGTTGTGTGTAGAATTCTGAGGAAAAAAATGAATTTAATCCATTTTGGAATAAGGCTGTAACATAACAAAATGTGGAAAAAGTGATGCGCTGTGAATACTTTCCAGATGCACTGTAAGTAGATTCGGGGACAGTCAATAACAAGAACGAATATTTTAAAATAACAAACAGTGTGTGCGTTAATGTATTTACTTGCAAATACTATTTTGAATATTGTATATAGTTGTATATATACTGTTCTGAAGACATATAGAAGTAAGAATTTCATTGTGCTATGTACTGTACACATAACAATAAACTTGAAAACTAACAATATTAAGCACAGCTTCAACCAAAATTCTGCAAATGATTGGAGCCAATCAACTAATTCTGACCTCTTCAGTGACCTGGCAAACATATTTAATGTAAATAATTGTTTTACAACTGAGATGTCTGTGGTTTCATCACACAGAATACTGAAAAAATTTTCAGCATGTATATTTTTAAGTATGTTAAAGTTTATTTCTGGTGCTAAGACATCCTGCAGCTCTTGGATTATTCTTTCAGGGGTGTAATGTGCATTTTTTACCAACATTGAGATGTTGTAAAAAGGAACAACCCATTTCTTTACAGTGTTCCAACAGCTTTTCAAACAATGTTATATGTGGCAACTCATTTTTTTCCAATCAAAACATGGATCTTAAAGCTCCTTCAAAGTCATCTCTCTGTAAGTAATTTAACACAGAGACAGATCTTGCAATTTGACCGATTCCAGTTTGCTCTAGTACACACTTTCCTAAAAGGTCAGCAGAAGACTCAATGTGCATTTTACTTTTTTCATGGTCCAGCAAGCTTTCTTTTCGAATTCTTGTGCATGGCACATTTACCCAAGGTAACTCCCTGCTTGGGGGGTGTTTGTTTGAATATTTCATGCACAATAAGCACCACATACAATTTTCTTTGACCATTAGCCAATCAAACCCTTCAAACCATTGTTTGTTTATGCCAGATAAGCCGTGCTTAGATTATTAATTGGCAGAGTTTGTGCTGAAGAGATTTCCCTTGATGGACCAGCCTCTGCAGTGTCTTTATCTGAAATTGCCACACCAGGAGTTGATGCTGCACCTTCATTAGTTTGTGGTGCCTCTTTTCTGAAATAACTGAGCAATGTTGTTTTCTGAAAACTTTTTTTTTTACTCATGTTGCTAAAACGTTTGGAAAAAATTAAAAGTACCTATGAATAAGATTTTTGAGTGGGAAAGTGGGAGCCTGTTGGATATTCGATGCACACTTGCACTACGGCAGGGCAAGATATGAACAAAAAAAGGAATGGCAGATGGGTCACTTTAAGAAAACCCTCAGTAATGCAGAAAAAAAACTTTTACTCAAGAAACAGCGTGTGCTGTAAGGATTTCTGCACACTTGCAATATGGATGCAGGTCCAAATATGAGCAAATATAAGAACGGCAGATGGGGTCACTTTAACAAAGGCCTCAGTATGAGCAAATATAAAAACGGCAGAGGGAGTCACATTAACAGGAACCACAGTGACTGCTACAATGATTGCTGCAAACAGAGCACACCTAATGCTTAAAAAACTGTATATATATTGGTTTGATATGTACTGAACAAGAAGAGAGCAGCCGTACGCTTAGCAGCACTACACAGACTGCACTGGCACTGAGAACAGAGAGGTCGCTTCCTGGCACCCTATATCCGATATCTGACAGGCTGGGAGAACACTGCTATCAGTCCTATTTTTTATTATTCTTTGTTCTACTGGTATTATTATTCCTGTAACAAAAACCATGCTGCTTTTACCTTTCTATGCTTTGTCTTAATGTCTAGAGTGATTGAAGTATTGAGGTAGATTTCTTTGAGCACCTGGTGCAGCCGTAGCTTTGCCATTACCTCTGTGCTGCAAGATTTATTAAGGCTGAGGGTGAGAGCTCCACACAAAAGTAGGGAAAAGTACGTACAGTAAGGCAGTCTTGGCTAATAAATTGCCTATACTCAAGGATACTGAGACTTTGTATGTTTAAATGTATTTTTGTAGAACAAAATTAATATTTAGGTCTGAGATATCATTAAAACATTGTATATTGTTTGTGCCGATAAAAGTAAGTCTCTTCAACTGCTGAGAGAGTGACAGGCTGTGTTATTCCTAAGGCACATGTGTGGTTTAAAATGCCAGAGGTTAACCATCTGTGTGTGTGTCATTCATGGGGCACTGTTGTGGTTAGGATCTGTGCGTATGTAAGTCTCATGAAGTGCTAGGAGAGTGATAAGTTATGTTATTCATAAGGCACTTGTGTGGTTTAAAGTTCTAGAGATTAACCAGCTGTGTGTTTGTCATTCGTAGGGCACTGTGGAGTATCTGTATGTAGATAGAGATAGATAGAAATTTATATACTCCAGCAGCAGCATACTGATAATAAACAATATTAAAGAGTGATAACTATGAAAGTATAACAGATAGACAATAATTTTGTATAATACAAACGTTTACCCCACTGCGTAGAATTGAAGAGTCATATAATGTGGTGGAGGAACGATCTCCTCAGTCTGTCAGTAGAGAAGGACAGTGACAGCATCTGTCACTGAAGCAGCTCCTCTGTCTGGAGATGATCCTGTTCAGTGGAAGCAGTGGATTTTCCATTATTGACAGGAGCCTGCTCAGTGCCCATCGCTGTGCCACGAATGTCAAACTATCCTGCTATGTATGCGTATAGCTATGTATGCATGTGTTAATCTTAACGTGCAACAGTAGACCAACCCGGTAAACAAACTTGACGAGTACACTTACCCTTGAAGAAAACAGGTAAAGGGTAAGTAGAGGGATATACTATGATAATACAGCTTCTTATTGTGAATAGCATTATATGTGGCTAAAGATATCTTTGCAGCAATGCAGCTTTGGTAGTTTGTTGTTATTAATTGATATTTTAAGTGCTTTGAAATCACTTTCAGATTGTAAGCTGTATTCAAGGTACAGTAAAAAACAAAAGTCACAGAGTGCTTTCTAGAATATGATCTCAAAATAGGAGCGGGATGTACCTCTAAACACTCTGTCCTATCGATCAGAAATTTATCAGAAACGCTACAAAGAAAAAATTATGTGTACATCAGTGTCTGGGGACAAATTAAAGCAGATTTTTGTCACGCTAATAATAATAATTATAGCGCTTTTCTAACTACTCAAAGCGCTAAGCAATTGTAGGTTAAGGGCCTTGCTTAAGGGCCCAACAGAGCAGAGTCCCTTTTTTGGCATTTACGGGATTCGAACCGGCAACCTTCTGATTGCCAGTGCTGATCCCTAGCCTCCTAGCCTACAGGAGGTAGAGAAAATATTACCAAGAGGGGTTGCCAGTTGGCAGAAACATTATAAAATTTAAAGTGTGGGTAAACCTTTTTTTTTATTATATTTAATTGCTATTTACATTAAATGCATGCACATTTTCACAGTGAGTGTCTGAAATGAGGGGTGGGGATATAACATTACCTTTGTGCACTTGTCCCTGCCGCATCTTTTCTTCGACTTTGTCACCATGTATATTTTTCTATACCATGTAACTTTTCTAAATTTCCAGCATGCCTATCCTTGTTACAAAAGATTACTAGTTATCGGGTAGAGAATGTAATTCAGGGGTGCAAAAGGAGACCAAGCCAGGATCAGACAGATTCTTTGAGAAATACTCTGTTCATTTTCACAGACATCTACAATCCTAAAGAAGACGATACATCTTTTGAGCAGTACACATGCACACAAGGTACTGTTTTCCACTATGAAAATTAAATTGAAGCACAGATATACACTAAGGGAAGCTCACCATGCGCGAGTTTTGGGGCCTTTTGTGTAAATGGTGCATACTCACAAAAATGTTGCATACCCCCATTTCCACGCACCCTTTGAGAAGTATAAAAACTAAACTTGGCGTGAAGCCACACACAATTTCACCGAAGCCCCTCATCTTGCAAACACACTTGTCTGCTTGGTTATGCAAACTGATGGCACCCAGCGTCAAGGCAGTGCTACTGTTTGTGTGGTCTCCTTTTTTTCAGATTTGCATCAATGACACAGGATTTATCACGTTTATCGAAATTAATTGTGTATTGTTTACAAATTTAAGACACTTGATTGTAATCATTCTGTAAAAATACTGTATAATGATGCACGCAATGACCAAACAATTTCAACTTCTATAGCTACTTTAGGGCTATTACTCTCAGTGCACTACTCAGAGTATATTAACCAACTGTGTCTGTTTGTGGAATCAAAGCCGTACAGTAGCTGATTGGAAAGCCCTGGAAGACATTTAAAGTACATGCTGCAGCCTCAGGAAGGCCAAAAGCCTTTGCATGGATCGCACTCAGCCATGCACAGAGTGTATTTAAACTTCTTTCATCCGGCAAACGCTTCATAGCTTTACCTGCATGGACCTCAAGGCTCAGAAACAGTTCAATCTGTCTTTCAAGTGCTCCCGGTAGAACAGTTTCAACTTATAATTACTTCACTATTAACTCTACAACTTTATTATTACACAACCTAAGCAACTTTATGAGCCATGTGCACTATCTGCACTATATTTTTATGTTGTACTATTGTACTTATTCTTTCATATGGTATATTTTTCATAGTTTTTATTATTATTGTTATTTTATAGGAAAATTAATTTATGGAGGATTTGTATATTGAATCTCATTTTACTGTACAATGAAAATGAAGGAATTTGACAGAAGAGAGCACATATTGTGTAGATGATGAAGACTGGCTTCAAGTCAATTTAGGTTTCTAAGAGCTATCTTCTTAGAACTTTGAGCTGTTTGAATACTAGGATGTATACTTGATATTTTTTGATGAAATGCGTTAAATTTACATTTTACAGATAAATTATTAACTACATTTAAAAGTGTGTACTGTTAATAATTAAACATGTGGGGACACGGTGGCACAGCGGAAGTGATGAACTGGCGACCTATCCAGGTATTGATCCTCCTTCGTGTTGTGCGCTTTCTGGGACTGGTGCGACCCTAGATAGATAAATGGATGGAATAATTCAACATGTATTACCAAGATTTTTCGATGTTCCTTAACAGTCTTGAAGAAAGTGCATTTTAAGCTTACGGCTGGGTATACATTTAATACAGAGCTTATATTGTGGTGATTGGTTATGTGGAGAGAAAGAAACAGAAGGACAGGATTTGGGGGTTGGTACGTTTGAAAGACACAGTACTGCTGCAATAATTATTTCATCCAGGGTCGCGTGCGTCCCAGCAAATATCTTGCTGGAAGCAGGACATGTCCCTGGACGGGAGAGGCACGAGCAATTCTTGATGGAGTGGAGGTAGGAATTATACCTGGAAACAATACCTGGACAGGGGAGGCAGGAACAATTCTTGCACGGGGTACTACCTAATCGCTACCACTGCCCCACTGTGTCCCCATGTTTAGTACCTACTTTAATGCATTTCTTTATGAAAATGATATCAAGTATAAATATTAGTATTTTAAAATGTTGAGAGAGCTGTAACATAATAAATGTAAAGTATTCTGTGTGGCGATTCGTGCCTTTATGCTCCTGTGTGTGAAAGAGAAAGACCATTTAAGAAGCACATAGTGATTCACACACATAAAATGCAAACCATTTAACGTGCTGCTTTAGTTACAATGGGATTTGAGAAATTCTAGCAAATTAAACATTGATTTTAAGATGAAGGTTACAATGTTCTACTTTAATGACAAAATATACCACCAGATTAAAGTGAAAAATTTCAGATTTAAGTCAACATTTTGATTTCTTTCTTCTTCATTGTCACTATTTTATTTATTTTTTTTTACACTTCCGTATGACACCCAGACGGTGGGTCGACTTTGACATCCTACCACTTCATTTTTTATTTCAGGCACTGTGTAACTTTCTGAACTTGAACTTTCGAGTGCCATTCCATAACGTTCCTTTTGTTGCTCATGCCACTGCCTAAGCCACCAAAAAGTATGTTTTTCCTCACCTCAGCTTCACTGAGTAGGACCTCCACTTGGCATTTGCTGAAAATCTCCTTGTTTACATGTGCATTTGCCGTTGAGTTTTAACAAAATACTGAATGGAAGGAGATATTGATATTGATTTTCATATTCAGATATGGAAAATTCTGGGAGGAGTCAGGGTAGGGCTATAAGGCATGTGCGTACAATTTCACATTTGTTGGGATTTTTAAAGGTGAAGTGTGTGGAACTTGGCAAACACACAGTTTTATTCATCTGGAATTTTTTGTGCATACACATTTTTCTGTTTTTGTCCGTATGCCATGTTTTAGTGTGAATTATACGCACGTTTCTGTACATGAAGCTCCTGGTGATTACTGCTGCAGCCCTTTAACTTAGTATTCCAAATGTGTCTGAACAGAAACATAGGCAACTATCTGGAAAAACGTCATTTTATAATTAACTACTCGCAAAGGATGTCAATTGCCTTTGGAAACATTATTACTAAGAGTACTATATAATGCATGAACATTACTTTGCATGGAATAGAGGAAGGTAACAATTGTTCTGTATTCATAACATTCTGTTTTATCTGCTATATCTGTTATATTAGTGTCGATTAGTAAAATACCTGTGCTGGCTCTCATACTCTACGTGAGTATTGTGGTTTGAACTCTGAAATTTTGACATAAAGAGACCTGGTTTAGAAAATTAACTACGGTTGTAAAATAGGCTAGAAGACAAATAACTCATTTTTCATGCAATGAGTGATCAACAAAAGAGACAACCTTTCGTTGTTAGGTGAGGGCACACTCCTCTGGAGCCAAAATTTTCACCTCATATTTCCCAGTGCAGAATCAATCAATCAATTAATCATATGCAGAAGGTTAATGCCCATCATGAGGGCAAGAGTATCCCCGTTCCTATTTCTGGTAGTACAAATGTTCTGAACTACATCTTTTTAAATTGCTGAAGCTTTTCATCATCAGACTGAA
The DNA here is from genome assembly GCF_016835505.1 of Polypterus senegalus. Lineage (NCBI taxonomy): Eukaryota > Metazoa > Chordata > Cladistia > Polypteriformes > Polypteridae > Polypterus > Polypterus senegalus. The sequence continues at coordinate 12,318 of NW_024377833.1, forward strand.
CAAATCATATAAAATTTGGTTATGTTTGCAATGGTATTTTATAAATACCAAATGGTCTTCTAGAGAGGAAAAATGCATCAATAGAATAAAGTATTAATTTACTGTACCTGAAATTCCCTTTCCAGTTGTTGGGTCATAACAGTTTGTTCCTAAGAAAACGTAAACAAACATTATGCAGTACATGTCTCAAAATAAATTAGGTTTGTTCTAAAAATCATACATTACAAAATTTAAATTACTAAATTTGGCATCACAGAAAAGGCAAAACGACAACAATATTACTGAAAATTTATGTTAGATTTATAATATTCCTTTTTGGTAAAACAAGTCAATAAAAGCAATTGCAACATTTAAAAAATTACAAGCTACAATATTTGTACAGTTTAATAGATTTAAGTTGTCTGAACTGTTAATTACAAAGTAACTTTGAAGCAGTTAGATGTTTATAAAATATACTTTCCCAAGTTGAATAAGTATAAACCGAAGACACCAGTTTTGGAGAAGAACCACAAGCCATCTGTGAAGTATGTTTGTGAAATGTTATTGTTTGGGGTTACTTTGCGGACTCAGGGCCACATCAAGTCAACTGTAAATTCTGCCTCATATCAAAGTATGCTTCAGTAGATTGTGAGTCCTTCTATTCGAAAGTTGAATTTGAAACGCCAATGGACCCTTCAGTACAATAATGATCTGAAGCACACTAGCAAATCCACGAAGGAATGGCTCCAAAAAGAAGAAATTGATGGTTATGGACTGGCCTAGGGAAAGCCCTGATATGAATCCCATTGAAAAGTTGTGAGAGCATTTGAAAACGGGCAGTACCTGGAAGAAAACCCACTAACATCTTACAACTGAAGAAATTTTGCAGGTGAAGTGGTCAAAAATTTCACTGAGTTGATGTCATAAAAACAGTTCAGTAGTTATGCAAAATGCCTACAAGAAGTCATCCCTACTAATAGGGGCAATATCAAGTTCTGAAATCAAGGGTGTGCTTACTTTTTTCCCCCAGCAGATCCACAGTAGATGATTACATCTACAGATATTTCTGTTAAATAAATAACTTAAAAGGTACATTTTTCTTGTGTTTTATTCAAGTATATCACCTTTATCGGTAGCTACAGTTTGCATGTTCAAATATGTAGAAAGCGTCAAGCGTTTCCATAGGGTATACTTACTTTTTCAAAAAACTGTACATACCATTTAGTGCCTTAGGAAGATAAAGTGACTAACTGAAGACCTCACCTGTCTTGTACAGACACTTTTGTAAAGGTGCAGGGCCAGTTATACTTACATAAGAAGATTCGGGGACAGTCAATAACAAGAACAAATATTTTAAAAAAGCAAATAGTGTGTGCATTTACGTATATACTTGCAAATACTATTTTGTATATTGTATATACTTTTATATACACTGTTCTGAAGATACATGGAAGTAAGAATTTCATTGTGCTATGTACTGTACACAAAACAATAAACTTGAAAACTAACAATATTAAGCACAGCTTGGAGCAAAATTCTACAATGATTGGAGCCAATCAACAATATCTATTTTACATGGACGTTATTGTCAACCATTGGCTCAGCCCCAAATGACATCAAATACAAATGACAACCGTTACAAAGTTCCATTGTTAAATGTGTTACTGCTCTCAGAAAGCTGGTTTCCTCTGACAGTGTTATAGTAGAAGTCTTTTGTGCACTGAGCTGTGTAGAGTGCTGCATTGCTCGAAAAGACGTGGTATGTAAGTTTGCAGATTTGAGTGCCTCTCTTTACTTTTGGGTAATAATTATATGTCTTTTGTCCATATTTGTAGCACCTACAGTAACTTTTGATAATTCACTTGTACTACATTTAAACCAGTTAGAAAGCATCTAAATGTTATATCAATTTGTGCATTTACAGTATGCCATAATCGGGAAATACTTCATGTACCAGTTTAGTAATCTTGGCAGGAAATCCTTTCAAGCTTTCGTTCACCCATCTCCTTGCAAACTCTGTTCTTTAAAAAGTCATTAACAAAATGAATAAGTGGATTTTTCAAAGTAATTTTTTTCAGTTAAGATGATATAATTAAATTTGTTAGAATTAATAACCAATATAAATACTGAATAAATTACAAAATATTTTAAATAAATCCAGGTTAAACTTTGTTAAAATTACAAGAGTAAAACAAGCTGTTAACTTTAATTGTATCCATTAGCTGTTTAACATGCGCTCTCCGACTTTTCAACCTCTGCTTTGTTGCAGCAGCTTCCGATTTCTCCCTGTCTTCACGGAAGAAACTAGCTTCTATTTTGAGTATTCTGAGTTTAATTAAACCTTTGGATATTTACATAAACAAAATAGTATAAAGGCAGCCTGAGGGTTACTGCCTCACAGTTTCAATATTCTGGGTTCAAATCCTAGACCGAAGACTGTAATAGTGGAATTTATAAAGCCCTCTTATTAACTTTACTCTATATCTAAAGAACAACATCCTGTAACTATATAATTACTAAATATTACTTCAGTTGCCACTGACTTACATGGAACAGGGTATAATAAACAATAACAATACTTAGCTTCTGTTATGGTGTATAAAATCTACAAATTATTCTCTATTTTTATTACATTTTGCTCACTCCCAACAAGATGAATTCAGATTCAGGACACTTGTATAGGTATTATAATATCAAAAGCATATCTTCCTCCCTTATACCTCACTTTTGTAACAGCTGTTCACAACATAGTGCTAAATTGGTTTTACACCCTGGGAAAGGAAGATTTGGTGATACCTCAGGCTATTGATTACATTTTGGATGGACACCTGGGAGAGCAATTTGGTTTACAATCTTGGAAAGGAAGATATGCTGATACCTCATACAACAAACAACTTTATTATTTTGGTAAAAATAGATTAAAGAGTTTGAGCAAAATTCCTCCATCTTATTGACAGCCAGCCAATCACATGCATTCAACAATTATGTGTTGTGAAACCATGATAGAATTTTATAGTAAACTAACCAACCCACGGCGTACCATTTGCCGCATAATCAGGCTGGTTTTTTAACGATTTTTAAGCACAGGGAGAAAATTAACATTTGAAAAATCGGTAATGTAATAAATTAGCAAGAAAAGCAACATTGAAACAATGCACGGAACAAACCAACACACAATCGTCCGTGACTGAAAACTAGCGGAACGACATCGTGCCTTCTCCTGCAAAAAGGAAGGATGGGGCTGGATGGAGCTCAGGTGCAGAGGGTAGAACGAGAGGAGAGGAGAAGGACATCTATTCCGCTCCCTCCGTCATGCTAGTCTGCTGATTTCTCGTTCAGTATGCACTGCCTGCTCATGTGCCCACCTCCAACTCGTCACTTGAGTCATTGTCGTCTTTGCACAGTCCAGATGCACCTGTGACTCACATAGACTTTTTATTGCTCTGTGCAGTTTTGGCTGCTATTCTATATATAATCCACCAAGACACCCATCCACGGTAGTAGCGAGGTTGGAGGAGGTTGTGTACAAAGGGTAGGGACGTAATCAGTGAGAGCGTATGAGTCGCACCTAGTGGGAATTCCATGGTTTGCAGCCCAAATGGGGTTCAACAGCTTACCCATGCCTCTTTAGCGGGAAGACACATGCTCAATCTCATGCATAATTATGTATTGAATGCTAAACGCTTCTGGAAAGACACTGTTGTCTAAAACAGGTTGGTGTGAGAACACAACAGTAAGTGAATGAAAAGATGGAACTCTGGAGACAGCAAAATACAACAGAAAAGTGAACCCGCAGCATAACAAATAATTATATAATTACATATTACATATTAATAATTACTTATTGATGGTTGAACACTTTTGGAAAGACACAGGGACACCCCTCACAAACTGTTCTACACACTGCATACAGCAATTCACATCTGCGACATGATTTTTCCTATATGGTCCTGTCGCATCCACCCTCGCACTCGAAGCATACACACGGCCTGGTCATGTGCACGATCGCAAGTAGCGTCCACCCTCTTTCTCAAAGCATACACACCGCCTGGTCATGTGCCCGCCAAGAGAAACTCATGGAGAGCCACCCACCAGCTGCCTGTGTGTGTGCCTCTGTCTGTCTCTGGCTGCCTGTGTGTGTCGCGCGGCTTTCTCTTTCGCTGCCTCTGTGTGAACCGGTCAGGCACAGAAAAGGTCAGCTGCTGAGAGAGCGTCTCGACTGTTGCAGGGCCTGCACTGGTGAAGCAGGTGAGATGGTAATGAAACAGAGGCACAGGGCTTATTGGTTTTTAAAGACTGCTTCCTTCATTGTGTTTTAACCTCAGTTTTAAAGGATTGTTTTAAGTATCCCATGGGATACACCTCGCAAACTGTTTTACACGTTGCATATAGCGATTCACTTCGGCGAGAAACATGCCACTATGAACAGACAACGTGGCTCAGAGTTGCATGTGGACTCTATGACAGACGAACATAAATGATGCCGGTTTTCCTGTATCGCCAGGCGTCCGAGTTGGTGGGAGTGGTTGTGCAAGTTGTCATCGTATCCAATGGTCTTGGAGTTGGTGGGCTGGCTCCTTCCTGCGTGCGCCATGGGTCTTACTTGTCGGCTTAGTAAATCCACGCCCCTTCCGCGTGCTTTCCATGGGTGTCTTGCCTTAGTGAATTATATATATATAGATATGCCTCGTCTGAAGAGCGACATAGGAGGGAGGAAGAAGAAGAGACGAAGACATCAGGAGAAGAAAACCGAGCAACGTCACAAGAGGGCGTCAACAACGTGCGGCCATTTCCATCTGATCGTTGGAAAAATATATAATGAACAGCTGTGAGTGCTAGATCACAAGCCGCCTGCGACATTCATCCTTCTCATCTTTACTTTTTCGTAAGCTTTTTCTAAATATGAAATATATCCAGACTTTACTATGACAGTGTTCTCCCAGAATTTTTTCCAGCCGGGTGGCATGAAAAGTAGTTGGGTGAGGTGGGACAGGAAATTTGTGGTGGAGAAAATAAAATGTGCATTATTTTTATTAGTTAATTATTCATTATTTTCCAATGCTTATTATGACTTTCCTTTTAAAGGATTGACACTTGTGCCACAATATTTTATTAAATTCAAGAAGTTTGCAATTCAGGATACTACAACCCTAAAATAAATATTAAATAACAATTGTTATGACATAAACCAAGAGGCCCAAGTATTGTGCTGTCAGGAATAAATGTGAAAATAGTGAAAAATAGTATGGGAGACCTAATGAAAAGAAATAATAAAATATTCTTTACAGCCAACTTGCATATGCAGAATGTGTCTTCAGTTAAATATTTTTTCTTCTTTCCTTCCTAGAGGCCAAGTTGCCTGCAGCTTTCACATAATCAAAGTTCCAAGTATCTGGGTACTCCAAGGAGATCAGCATGAAATTATTTAGCGTGCTTTGATTCATGCGATATCGCAAACATGTCTTGATCCTTTTAAGGGCAGAAAACCCCCATTCACCTTCAGCTGTGCTCAATGGGATCACTAGCCCAATATGAGCTAGTCTGGCTAAATTTGGAAACTACTCTTTGAGTTGTTGCCATTTTTACTAAAATCTGATTTGGACTGAAGTCTTTGTATGATTGACTTATGATCATTTTGGCATAACTGTCCATTCTTGCCTGCTACTTTCATATTTTAAAATTGGAGGGCTACCATAATGATCGAAAAGAATTTCAGCAGACTCACTTGAATCGAGAGTTTCTGCATTGAAAACTTTTGAAAAACTGGAAATACTTGGCATGTCAGGGAATCTTGCATCTAGGTGCTTCTGCTGTCTAAGTGAATGAAAAGATGGAACTCTGAGACAGAAAAATACAACAGAAAAGTGAACCCGAGCATAACAAATAATTATATAATTACATATTACATATTAATAATTACTTATTGATGGTTGAACATTTTTGAAAGACACAGGACACCCTCACAAACTGTTCTACACACTGCATACAGTTCCATCAGAAATTGATTTTTCCTATATGGTCCTGTGGGCATCCACCGCACTCAAGCATACACACACGCCTGGTCATGTGCACGATCGCAAGTCGGCCCACCTCTTTCTCAAAGCATACACCCCTGGTCATGTGCCCGCGAAGAGAACTCTGGAGAGCCACCCACCAGCTGCCTGTGTGTGTGCCTCTGTCTGTCTCTGGCGCTGCCTTTGTGTGTGCCGGCTTCGCTGCCTCTGTGTGAACCGGTCAGGCACAAAAAGGTCAGCTGCTGAGAGAGCGCCTCGACTGTGCAGGCCTGCACTGGTGAAGCAGGTGAGATGGTAATGAAACAGAGGCACAGGGCTTATTGGTTTTAAAGACTCTTCCTTCATGGTTTTTTTAACCTCAGTTTTAAAGGATTGTTTTAAGTATCCCATGGATACACCTCGCAAACTGTTTTACACGCTGCATATAGCGATTCACTTGGCGAAAACATGCCACTATGAACAGACAACTGGCTCGGGAGTTGCAGTGGACTCTATGACAGACGAACATAAATGATGCCGGTTTTCCTGTATCATGCCCCGAGTTGGTGGGAGTGGTTGTGCAGTTGTCATCGATCCAATGGTTTTGGGAGTTGGTGGGCGGGCCCCTTTTCCTGCGTACGCCATGGGCGCCTTACTTGTCGGCGGTTTAGTAAATCCACGCCTTCCGCCGGCTTCCATGGGTGTCTGCCAGTGAATTATATATATATAGATATGCCTCCCTGAAAAAGCGCATAAGGAGGAGGAAGAAGAAGAGACAGACATCAGGAGAAGAAACCAAAGAACCCCACAAGAGGGCGCCAACAACGGCGCCATTTCCATCTGATCGTTGGAAAAATATATAATGAACAGCTGTGAGTGCTAGATCACAAGTCGCCAGGACATTCATCCTTCTCATCTTTACTTTTTCGTAGTTTTTCTAAAAAAGAAATATATCCAGATTTTTACTATGACAGTGTTCTCCCCAAAATTTTTTTTCCAGCGGGTGGCATGAAAAGAGTTAAGGAGGTGGGACAGGAAATTTTGGGGGGAGAAAAAAAAATGTGCATTTTTTTTATAGTTAATTATTCATTATTTCCAATGCTTATTATGATTTTCCTTTTAAGATTGACACTTGTGCCAAAAATTTTTTTATTAAATTCAAGAAGTTTGCAATCCAGGATACTACAACCCTAAAATAAATATTAAATAACAATTGTTAGCATAAACCAAGAGGCCCAAGTATTGTGCTTGTCAGGAATAAATGTGAAAATAGTGAAAAATAGTATGGGAGACCTAATGAAAAAGAAATAATAAAAATATTTTTTACAGCCAACTTGCATATGCAGAATGTGTTTTCAGTTAAATATTTTTCTTCTTTTCCTTCCTAGGGGCCCAAAGTTGCCTGCAGCTTCACATAATCAAAGTTCCAAGTATCTGGTACTCAAGGAGATCAGATGAAATTATTTAGGTGCTTTGATTCATGCGATATCAAACATGTCTTGACCCTTTTTAAAGGGGCAGAAAACCCCATTCACCTTCAGCTGTGTTTCAATGGGATCACTAGCCCAATATGAGCTAGTCTGCTAAATTGGAAACTACTCTTTGAGTTGTTGCCTTTTTTACTAAAATCTGATTTGACTGAAGTCTTTGTATGATTGACTTATGATCATTTTGGCATAACTGTCCATTCTTGCCGTACTTTCATATTTTAAAATTGAGGGCTACCATAATGATCGAAGAATTTCAGCAGACTCACTTGAATCGGGAGTTTCTGCATTGAAATTTTTGAAAACTGGAAATAATTGCATGTCAGGGAATCCTGCATCTAGGTGCTGTCTGCTGTCTCTAGGTATTTATCATATTTGCAGTTTTGAATGACATTACAAACTCTGTTTTATAAACTGTAAGAGTAAATTGAACCCTGGTCCAGTGTCACCTGGCATGTGTCTGAGTCTTGTATCCTTCTGAGCTTGCTTAAAAGCGACGCTGTTTTTTATTATTCACTATGATAAAATGTATTTCTTGTCCTTTATTATAACCCAAGAGAAGTGCTATATTTATGGATAACCTTTCTGTCTATCAAATGCTCTCAGTAGAACAGTTTCAACTTATAATTACAATTACCTCACTATTAACTCTACATCTGTAATATTACACAACCTGAGCCACTTTATGAGCCATGTCACTATCTGCACCATATTTTTATGTTGTACATTGTACTTATTCTTCATATGGTATATGTTTCATTGTTTTTATTATTGTTATTTTATAGGAAAATAAATTTATAGAGGATTTGTATATTGAATTTTATTGTACTGTACAATGAAAATAAGGAATTCGACAGAAGAGAGCGCATATTTATAGATAATGAAGACTATCATCAATTTAGTTTTCTAAGAGCTATCTTCTTGGAGCTGTGAGCTGTTTGAATACTAGGATGATACTTGATTTTTTTTGATGAAAGGCATTAAAGTATGTATATTACATTTTAAGAAAAATTATTAACTACATTTAAATAATGTGTACGGTTAATAATTAAACAGTGGCGGTAAGGTACAGAGTGATGATTGGTTATGTTGAGAAAAAAAAATGAAGGACAGGAATTGGTATTTAAAAGAACAGTATGCTGTAATAAATTATTTCATCCAGGGTTGCGTCATCCAGAAAATATCTTGTTGAAGCAGGACAAGTCCCTGGATGGGAGAGGCACGAAATTTGGATGCGGAGGTAGGGAATTATTCTGGATGGGGTTTTGGGAGGCAGGAAAATTTTTGGGACGGACACTACCTAATCGCTCCCACTCCCACACTGTGTCCCCATGTTTAGTAAGATTTTTAATGCATTTCTTTATGAAAATGATATCAAGTATAAATATTAGTTTTTTAAAAATGTTGAGAGAGCTGTAATATAATAAATGTAATGTATTCTGTGTTGCGATCCATGCCTTTATGCTCCTGGGGGGAAAGAGAAAGACCATTTAAGAAGCACATAGTAATCCACATACAATGCAAAACCATTTAACGTGCTGCTTTAGTTACAATGGTTTGAAAAATTCTAGCAAATTAAACATTGATTTTAAGATGAAGGTTACAATGTTCTACTTTAATGACAAAATAAACCACAAGATTAAAGTGAAAAATTTTTAGATTAAGTCAATATTTGATCTCTTCTTCTTCATTGTTGCTATTTTTTTTCTTTTTCATTCCTATGACACCCAGACGGTGGGCTCACTTTGACATCCTACCACTTCATTTTTTATTTGGCACTGTGTAACTTTCGAACTTGAACTTTCGATTTCCATTTCATCACGCTTTCCTTTTTTTGCTCATGCCACTGCCTCCAAAAGTTCCTCACCTCAGCTTCACTGAGTAGGACCTCCACTTGGCATTTGCTGAAAATTTCCTTGTTTACATGTGCATTTGCCGTTTACTTTAACAAAATATGAATGGAAGGGCTATTTATATTGATTTTCAAATTTAGATATGTAAAATTCTGGGAGGAGTCGGAGTAGGGTTATAAGGCATGCTAAATTTGTTGTTGGGATTTATAAAGGGAAGTTGAGGAACTTGGCAAAAACACAGTTTTATTTTATCTGGAATTTTTGTGCATACAAATGTTTCTGTTTTTCTCCTCAGACGCCATGTTTTATGTGAATTATAATGCGTTTCTGTACATAAAGCCCCTGTTGATTACTGCTGCAGCCCTTTTAACTTAGTATTCCAAATTTGTCTTAGCAGAAGCATAGGCAAAATCTGGAAAAAACTTCATTTATAATTAACTACTTGCAAAAAGGGTGTCAATTGCCTTGGGAAAAATATTATTACTAATCTATACTAATAAAAGGCAAAGCCCTCACTGACTCACCACTGACTGACTAACTGACTGACTTATCACTAATTCTCCAACTTCCCCTGTGGGTGGGAAAGGGGAAATTTGCAGGCTCATTCCTTACAAAAGGGGGAGGTTTCATTTCAAATTCACGCCGAATGGTCATAACTGGAAGGGATTTTTTTCCCAAATTTCTGTAATGGAGTTCAGCCAGTTCCGTGGGCGGGTTTGGTGACATCATCAGCCCCCACGAATCACGGAACTGACTGTCAACACACCTACGTAGAAAACCGGAAGAGCTCCAAACGCTGCTGAAGAAAAACATGCATTATAAAACATGCATTATATAATTGAGAAGGCATAAAACAATAAGAAGCGAAGGAAAATGACATATACTACCATTAATGAGTGCTGTACTGGAAAGAAAGGTGTAAACCTAAACTTTAAATTGTTAATAGACAGGGCCGCTGGTGTTTCTATGCTCACGGGGACCGGATACAAGTTTAATGAGAGGACGAGGATATAAATCTAGAGTTTTGACACTTTGTAACTAAGTTAAAATTGCAGGTGAAGTGTGCTTATGCAAATTCCGAGAGCTGTGTTTGTGGGGGATTGACAGTTAAAGCGGTTGGGGAGTCACGCCATCATATCCCCCCCATTTACCCTCATTTCGCCTGAGCTGAGCTCCTGCTAACGCGCCTTCCAAGCAACTTCATCACACTCCCACCAAACCTCACAGAAAAAACCACAAGTTAATACACACGCTGTCTCTAGAGTTTCTCCACACTCAATGTATTCCTCATACTTTATATCCTCTAATTCCATTTCAATTCAGATACCTCCAATTCCTGTAAGGCTCCAAACTCGCATGACAAGTAATAAGTCCTCAGGGACAGACACTACAAAACGATGCCATTGATTTGGGCAAGATTGCTTTCTCCTGACAACTATACTTGCATTCTCTAAAAGTGAGCTCGCGAGCTTCGCTATATTACAAACGGGGTGCAGCCAGAAACTTTAAGACCGGGGCTTAGATAACATTAAATTAAGCCGAGACATCGCAACATCACACAAGATAGCAGCTCACAGAACTTACTGAACGCAGTAAGTGATCACTTCATGCATCAAACCTGTTCAAAAACGATTACACACATTTACAAGGTGATGGCTTTTTTGGGCTCGCTTATAAAGCAGCGGGGAGGCTGGTGAAGGCAGCTAAGACAGAAAAGCAGAGCCACACTCTGAATGTTTTGCTGGCATCACCGTATACCTCTGATCTCCCATTTGAATTGAAATGCCTCAAATTTCCCGTAAGGCTCTGCTTCACATGACAATTAATAAGTCTCAGGGACACACCCCACAAAAGGTTGCCATAGATTTGAGGCAACATTGCTTTCCTCCTGGACAAAAATTTTACGTTGATTCTCAAAATTTATATATATATATATAATATATATATATATTTAAAAAATACGCTTCAGCAACGGAGAAGTAGTGTGTTAAAGAAGTTATGAAAAAGAAAAGCAAAACATTTTAAAATAACGAAGATTTTTAATGTAATTGTTTTTTCATTGATATTGAGTGTTGTTGTCATATTATCTATTTATATATATATATATATGTAAATATATATATATATCTGTATGTATATATATCTGTATATATATATAAGTTTTTTATATATATATATATATATATATATATATATATATATATATATATATATATATAGCAAAAACCTGCAGCGGAGAAGTAAAAAAGAAAAGGAAACATTTTAATAATAACGTAACATGATTGAAATGTAATTGTTTTGTCATTGTCATGAGTGTTGCTTAATTTTATATATATAATATATATATATATATATATATATATATATATAACATCTATACACATATATATACAGTTATATATATATACATATACACACACACACATATATATATACATACTGTATATATACATACTGTATATACACAATACATATCTACATATATACTGTATATAAATTTTATATATACAAATCTACATTTTATATATCCACAAAAATATATATATATATATTAGGGTGGACTGATTAAAAATTAATCTCAATTAATTAGAGGCTGTGTAAGAATTAATCTTTGATTAATCTGATGTAATCGATACCTGAATTTGCCCTAAATCGCAAATGTTTTTTTAATTTAAAAAGTGTTTTAGTGGGCTTACAGAATCAAATAATAGACATGTACATGAATATTGTAAACTGAAGCTGTTTTAATTTCTGAAAAAAAAAAGCCTTAAACTGCATTTGAATTCAAAACAGAAACAAAAAATATCATCCCTGGTTAAAATTGGGCAGACTTAAAAATAAAGTGGTAGTTTAAGTACTTTAAGTAGATTTTCAGAATAGTATTGTCTTTTAAATAATAATAACCAAAATTTCAACATAAAGTGCAAAGTTTTTCTTTCTTAAAAAATAAGTCAGAAACATAAAAGGTAATTTGACCAACTTTAATCTTTAAACTCTGAGTAACCTTAGCCAAAATTATTTTGTACATTAGGCTAAAACAGTGTGATCATTGAACATTTTGTAATTAGATGTATTTAGAATTACTAACGGTCACGGAAGTCCAATGATCCCCAGTGTGCTTGCCACAAAGTCCGCTTTCTGTAATGCATCAATTTTTGCTTGCTTTTCAGTGCGTGCACAAAACCATGCTTTTATCAATGCTTCGCCAAGTGTAGTAAATGATCAGTCGTGAGGAACGCCGCTTTTACCCTACCTCTAACATTTTTGTAGCTGTGATGTGTGCATCAGTGTAATGGATGTACCAGGAAATCATGACATTGACAAAAGTTCCCGCTTGTTTCGGAATTGAAAAGTGTGATTAAATGCTTATTTTTTAACGGCTATGGAGGATATGCATCTGCTTCTCAGCTGTGCTTGTTAATAAAGGGAAACATTTTAAAATAACGCAACATGATTCTAAGTTAACAATATTTTTTCATACGTCCCCAAACCAAGGAGATGCGAAGGTAAATGAATCAGTAGCGCGGTACATACTCAGTGCATCCCTCTCGGGAATCAACCCTCAATGTCGGCATTAGAGGCTAAGACTTACAATTGCGCCACAGCATGTGGCTTGTCTATGCAGAGTATGTACTGTAGATCGTATATATATACATTTAAATATATACCCGCGTATCGAGTGGAGAAGTAGAAGTTATGAAAAGAAAAGGGAACATTTTAAAAATAACGTAATATGATTGTCAATATACAGTAATTGTTTTGTGAGTGTTATTGAATGTTGCTGTCATCAAGGATTTGATTATCATTATTTGTTTCAATCAGGGTCGATTTGTAATGATGTGTTGTGTTCAAGTTACATTCCGTGTTTGTCAATCGCTGTAAAGATAAGAGTTTTCATTCATCGATTAGTTTCTACTGCATCAATAAACAGCTGCCTCTTCTTTATCTGAGACCTGACACACTGCATGCACGGGTTTTTTACACTGTCTTCCTTTAGCGGGACATTGACTTTTTCCACCGGTGCTTTGTTTCCACAGTAGCTGCATTTATGAATATGCTTATCGACGCCTTATTTTTTGCTGCCTTTTCAATTGTGTAATTCGGTTTTGTTCAGCGCCTTTGGAACTGTTGCTTTTTATCTGTGCACTGCGCCAGTTCACGGAGCCACTCGTGTACTTGCATCGCAAGGTTCCCAGCTGTGCTGGTGCTATCTCGCTAAGTCCATAGCTTTATTTAATGTTACCTTAGTCCTGGCACTTAAAACTTTCTCTCGCAAGTTTCAGCTGAGTTTGTGTCCAAACACCACCCTGACCATCTCATCTTCCTTCCATAAGCACAGTCCTTCACCCGTGAATATTTACCCGCGAGTTTGCTATTGATTGCCAGCTGGACGGACGGCCTTCTATGGGCAGGCACTAAATTACAAACGCCAGCACAGCCTGTCTATGAACTTAATTTAAAGTGTAGGTTTACATCGGCTTTGTTTCCAAGCAGCAGAACTCGCTTCTTATTGTTTCGGGTGCCTTCTCAATTATATAATGCATGTTTTCTTGAGCGCTTTTGAGGTCTTCCTGGTTTTCTATGTACTCGCGTGATTACGTGGGAGGCGAGATGATGTCACACGAAACTCCGCCCTACGGCGTTGAAGCTCATCTCCATTACAGTAAATGGAGAAAACTGCTTCCAGTTATGACCATTACGCGAGAATTTCGAAGTAAAACCTGCCCAACTTTTGTAAGGAAGCTGTAAGGAATGAACCTGCCAAATTTCAGCCTTCCACCCACACGGGAAGTTGGAGAATTAGTGATGAGTCAGTGAGTGAGTGAGTGAGGGCTTTGCCTTTTATTAGTTATATATATATGTAATGCATGAACATTACTTTGCATGGAATAGAGGAAGGTAACAATTGTTCTTATTCATAACATTCTGTTTTATCTGCAACATCTGTTATATTAGTGGTGATTAGTAAAATAACTGTGCTGGCTCATACTCTACGTGAGATGTGTTTGAACCCGAAAATTTTTACATAGAGACCTGGTTTGGGGAAAATTTACTACAGTTGTTGAGGGTAGAAGACAAATAACCAATTTTTCATGCAATGAGGAAAAAAAAAAAAAAAC
>NW_024377834.1:0-10092 GCF_016835505.1 Polypterus senegalus
AGACATACATCAGAAACAGTAATGTTAAGAGCACCGTTACTTTCATACTATACACCAAATACGTGGATGTTATAGCTGGAAATCTCCAGTTATTAAACTAATCATGTGTGCTTATCATTAATACAGAATTAACAGGCGTCATGGTAGAGCACAATCGTAACAAGAATCAGGGCGAGGCAGGAACAATTCCTGGACAGGACGCCAGCCCATCGCAGGGTGAGCCCACTCACAACAGCCAATGGAGTGTGACAGGAAGACGGAGCACCGGGAGGAAACCCACGTAGACATGGAGGGAACATGCAGGCTCTGGGCAGGGAGGACTTGAGATCTGAACTCTGGTCACCTTTGTGAGACCACCGCCATTATTGGTCCTTTCTTTGAAACTTTTTGTTTTGTTTTTAGTCATGTTTTAATCAAATACATTTTACGTAGTTATAAAGATACTTATTTGTAATTATGAAGATTTATCATTTATTAATTTAATATGGCTTAAAATGATTTATTCTTAGAAAACACAAACAGACTTTGCAGTTATTGGTACTTGTACAGCTTTTTCTTTCTATCTCTTTTTTTTTCTTCATTTTACAACCCTGAACACGAAAACATTACCAGTAATGTAAAAAATAATGTCTTCCCAGCGTGGAGTTTGCATGTTTTCCCTGTGTCTGCGTGGGTTTCCTCCGGCGCTCGGTTTCCTCCACAATCCAAAGACATGCAGGTTAGGTGGATTGGCGATTCTAAATTGGCCCTAGTGTGTGCTTGGTGTGTGGTGTGTTTGTGTGTGTCCTGTGGTGGGTTGGCACCCTGCCCAGGATTGGTTCCTGCCTTGTGCCCTGTGTTGGCTGGGATTGGCTCCAGCAGACCTCCGTGACCCTATTTGGATTCAGCGGGTTAGGAAATGGATGGATGGATAGTTATAAAGATACTTATTTGTAATTATGAAGATTTATCATTTATTAATTTAATATGGCTTAAAATGATTTATTCTTAGAAAACACAAACAGACTTTGCAGTTATTGGTACTTGTACAGCTTTTTCTTTCTATCTCTTTTTTTTTTTTCTTCTTCATTTTTACAACCCTGAACACGAAAACATTACCAGTAATGTAAAAAATAATGTCTTCCCAGCGTGGAGTTTGCATGTTTTCCCTGTGTCTGCGTGGGTTTCCTCCGGGTGCTCTGGTTTCCACCCTCAGTCCAAAGACATGCAGGTTAGGTGCACTGCAATCCTAAATTATCCCTAGTGTGTGCTTGTTGTGTGTGTGTGCCCTACGGTGGGCTGGCGTTTGGCTGGGATTGGCTCCAGCAGACCCCCATGACCCTGTAGTTAGGATATAGCGGGTTGGATAATAATGGATGGATGCCGACAGACAGTATACAGTAAGTAAGAGTATTTCTAACACAGAACAAGACCAAACCCCCTCCTCAGTAGGTCCCCTTGCTCACCATTGGTCCATATTTTGTTGAATGAAAAAACAAACAAAAAAAAATTCTTACAATTTTCACACAGGGAGGGCCCCCGGTCATGAAACCTGTGATCTGCTTATTGTGAGACCCCAACACAACCATTGTGTTCTAAAAAACAAATAAAGTGAAAAGAAGTCAATGAGCAGTAGATATTGGTAAGTGATTAAGATGATGGTTAGAATGAAAACCTGCAGCCACAGAAGCCCCCCAGGACCAGAGTTAGATGCCCCTGATGTACACACATGTAAAGTGACCAACAGGGCACCTCACCACAGAGCTGATGTCTTCTAATAAGGCATTTCGTGTTAAAAGACCTCCAATGTCGGCCACTTGGGCCCCTGCAGCTCTTCGCTTCATGTAGGACTGAAGCCTCTGGAGAGTCAGACTCTGTGAAAGGTTGTGATTGGACACAAAGTGACAGAGAGATAGAAATATGAAGACCCCAGGCACAGGATGAATGAAACCTTTAAAGACACTCAGCACATTGTGTTCTGCTCCTTCTTGGTGGGATCTGCAGCTGAACTCTTCATGACCGACTTCTCTGACTAATAAGACCTGAAGACTGTGGTGAAGAAGAACAACTGAGACATAAAGTGAGAGCTGGTGAGTCTACCAAAAGTCTTTAAACACCAGTGAGCCCAGTGTGCCAACATGATGTGCCAGTGGGTATGGTGGGCACTGAGTGGTGCTTTACAACAACAACAACAACATTTATTTATATAGCACATTTTCATACAAACAGTAGCTCAAAGTGCTTTACATATTAGAGAATAGAAAAATGAAAGACATAAAAATATATCAACATTAACATCAAATAAGAGTAAGGTTCAATGGCCAGGGGACAGAAAAACAAAAACTCCAGACGGCTGGAGAAAAATAAAATCTGTAGGATTCCAGACCATGATACCGCCCAGTCCCCTCTGGACATTCTACCTAACATAAAATGAAACAGTCCTCTTTGGATTTAGGGTTCTCACGGAAGGGCTTGATGATGATGATGGTCACGTAGACTTCTTCCTTTTAATTCGTCCATCATTGTTGGAGCATCATGAAGCTTTGAATAGGTGGAGGTGGCGCAGGCCACCACCACAAAGAAACCGGAAAAAGAAACAGAAAAGAGAGTAGGGGTTAGTACCGATTTTAGAGCCACCATGAATAGTTGTTATGATGAATTGAACATACAGAGTATCAGGATTAAGTTAAATTACGATTAAAATGAAGTTATAAAAAGGCCATGTTAAAGTCATGTGTTTTCAGCAGTGTTTTAAAGTGTCACTGTATCAGCCTGGCGAATTCCTATTGGCAGGCTATTCCAGATTTTAGGTACATAGCAGCAGAAGCGCCTCACCACTTCTTTAAGTTTGTTCTTGGAATTCTAAGGAGACACTCATTTGAGGATCTGAGGTTACGATTTAGAATATAAGGTGTCAGACATTCGATATATAAGATGGGGCGAGATTATTTAAGGCTTAAAGAATCATCAACATTATATCAAATTAATAATCAATTGAACAATTATTATAAAAGTAAAGTTAAAACAAATCGACTCTGCAGCTGCATGAATGAAAACATCGAGTATATATTCAGGTAAAATACAACTGTCGGTTAGCTGAAAGAGCCCAGTGTTGATAGAAATCTACGGTTTGTATCAAATACTTAGATGCAAAGCTTGATGACCAAGTTATCGACTTTATACAAATACACACGCAGGCTGAAATATAAGCTTATTAATCTTAGTTTAGAAAAATAATAACGTCAGTGCTCACAATTAAGAAGACGGTTAGCAAGGCTTCAGCTGTATAGGCGTCCCAATATAAGCGAGTCTGATGCCAGGAACAAAGAGTAAATTTGGTTTTCTGACATCGCGATAACATAAGTCCATATCCTCGAGGAGACAATTTTAAAAACAATAACGATAACGCACGTCCTCTCTCTGTATAACAAACTAAATAGGCTTTACAGTCACCGCTATCTGTAATTAATCTAATTATGTTATTGTCTGGCGTATTTTAGCATTTATTAGTATAAACTGAGAACAGACTTTCTCCTTCGGAGAAAACAGTTCTTAATAGGAAGTAACGTCATTGGGATGTAAAGAATTGGTTCACTTTAAAGTCCCTGCCATTTCGATTAACGCTTTTCTCATATTCCTCATAACTGCACTGCTTCTCAAACACGCTTAACTTAAAGACAATAAATTTCAAAAGGCGTTTCTACTTCAAAGGAACGTGGCTACGTAATCTGCTCCCATTTAAAAATAACTTTTTCACATAAACTTCAATAATTTAAACTCACAGCATATTTTCCCAGTCGCCCCCATTTTCCAAAGTCCTGCACTCGCAGAAAATGCCGTCTGTCGGTTTGCCTCCATATTTGTGAACACTGTGGCCCATTCTGTCCCCCATGACTGACCCCCTGCTCACTGCTTTAAACAACGAGGACAGACAGTTGAGCTCCAGCCTATAATAGTCGAGTCGCGGCTCTGCAGCTTTCACAATTTGTATTGTGATGGCTCGAGATCTTTTCTTTATTTAACACGGCCACCTCTAGTAAGTTAAAATATCAAAGTGTAAGGAAATACTGAAAGTACTTGATAATCCACACGAGCATCTTTCCTAAGAAGAAAATACAAAAAAATGAAATAATTTTTTTTTTTTTTATTAGGTCTCAGAATGAGACAACCTGGTGGAAATGAAACCTGAGCGCGCCCTGTAAAGTTACATTTCGACGCCACTTTAATAAAGTTTGCCGATGACGGCTTTAGAGGAAAAATGAAAAACGCAAAAAACACGCAGAGCTCGAGAAAAATCAGAAATGAACTACGGGAGCGAGCGGCTGAACAAGCGCGTGCCCGACGGATAGCACAGTTCGGAGCATGCGCGAAATCAAAAGGAGAAACGACGCGAAGAGCAGAAGCAATCCCGAGTTAACGCGCCTCCGCCAAGTCAGATATAACATTACATTTCACGGAACACTGGTCGGAAAATAAATTAACGTATCTGCAGCTAAAAGTGCGCGACCCGTCATCCACAGTAAACTCGTGAAGGTGCGATTTGCTGTGCCGCCGCCGACGCCTCCTCCACGTAGCGCTCAATCCCCAACACTAACCACGCGGCGTCAGGCACCTCCTCAAACTTAAAGCCGCTCAGCATGTCGCGATCTTCCTCACTGCTAGCATTCTCACCTGTACGCGATCGCCACGTTCGACTTTGTCTCACCTTCCGCACCTTTGCTTGATCTTGTGGCCTTAAAGAAGTCTGGAGCGCGAGGGTCTCAAGAGCAAACACAGAGGAACTGCAGCACACGGCAGATACAGTAGCTACTACGTCAATCATGGAACGCCCACAACGTCTTTGACGGGACGCCCACTGTAAGGATGAACCGCCCGCTTATTGTAAAGCGACGGCCGCTGTAAGAACGACAATTGATGTTACTTGGGACAAGCAGACATGACTTTTAGTCTCAGACTTAAGCTTTTAAATTAACTCGAAGCTTTTTAAAATTAAAGCAACTAATTTCTAAGCATCTTGCCAAAAACGTTACTATTTCAAAAGGCTGCTTAATAAGTTTTTTTCCCCTCAAGTGTCACATTATACTGAAAGTGAAAAAGCATATTAGCATCGCCCTTTTTTAGACATACATCACGAGAACAGTAATGTTAAGAGACACCGTTACTTTCATACTATACACTCAAATACGTGGATGTTATAGCTGGAAATCTCCAGTTATTAAACTAATCATGTGTGGCTTATCATTAATAGAGAATTAACAGGCGTCATGGTAGAGCACAATCGTAACAAGAATCAGGGGCGAGGCAGGAACAATTCCTGGACAGGACGCCAGCCCATCGCAGGGTGAGCCCACTCACAACAGCCAATGGAGTGTGACAGGAAGACGGAGCACCGGGAGGAAACCCACGTAGACATGGAGGGAACATGCAGGCTCTGGGCAGGAGGACTTGAGATCTGAACTCTGGTCACCTTTGTGAGCCCACCGCCATTATTGGTCCTTTCTTTGAAACTTTTTTGTTTTGTTTTTAGTCATGTTTTAATCAAATACATTTTACGAGTTATAAAGATACTTATTTGTAATTATGAAGATTTATCATTTATTAATTTAATATGGCTTAAAATGATTTATTCTTAGAAAACACAAACAGACTTTGCAGTTATTGGTACTTGTACAGCTTTTTCTTTCTATCTCTTTTTTTTTTTTCTTCTTCATTTTTACAACCCTGAACACGAAAACATTACCAGTAATGTAAAAAATAATGTCTTCCCAGCGTGGAGTTTGCATGTTTTCCCTGTGTCTGCGTGGGTTCCTCCGAGGCGCTCCGCTTCCTCCCACAATCAAAGACATGCAGGTTAGGTGGATTGGCGATTCTAAATTGGCCCTAGTGTGTGCTTGGTGTGTGGGTGTGTTTGTGTGTGTCCTGTGGTGGGTTGGCACCCTGCCCAGGATTGGTTCCTGCCTTGTGCCCTGTGTTGGCTGGGATTGGCTCCAGCAGACCTCCGTGACCCTATTTGGATTCAGCGGGTTAGGAAATGGATGGATGGATAGTTATAAAGATACTTATTTGTAATTATGAAGATTTATCATTTATTAATTTAATATGGCTTAAAATGATTTATTCTTAGAAAACACAAACAGACTTTGCAGTTATTGGTACTTGTACAGCTTTTTCTTTCTATCTCTTTTTTTTTTTTCTTCTTCATTTTACAACCCTGAACACTAAAACATTACCAGTAATGTAAAAATAATGTCTTCCCAGCGTGGGTTTGCATGTTTTCCCTGTGTCGCGTGGGTTTCCGGGTGCTCTGGTTTCCACCCTCAGTCCAAAGACATGCAGGTTAGGTGCACTGCAATCCTAAATTATCCCTAGTGTGTGCTTGTTGTGTGTGTGTGCCCTACGGTGGGCTGGCGCTTTAGGCTGGGATTGGCTCCAGCAGACCCCCATGACCCTGTAGTTAGGATATAGCGGGTTGGATAATAATGGATGGATGCCGACAGACAGTATACAGTAAGTAAGAGTATTTCTAACACAGAACAAGACCAAACCCCCTCCTCAGTAGGTCCCCTTGCTCACCATTGGTCCATATTTTGTTGAATGAAAAAACAAACAAAAAAAAAATTCTTACAATTTTTCACACAGGGAGGGCCCCCGGTCATGAAACCTGTGATCTGCTTATTGTGAGACCCCAACACAACCATTGTGTTCTAAAACAAATAAAGTGAAAAGAAGTCAATGAGCAGTAGATATTGGTAAGTGATTAAGATGATGGTTAGAATGAAAACCTGCAGCCACAGAAGCCCCCCAGGACCAGAGTTAGATGCCCCTGATGTACACACATGTAAAGTGACCAACAGGGCACCTCACCACAGAGCTGATGTCTTCTAATAAGGCATTTCGTGTTAAAAGACCTCCCAATGTCGGCCACTTGGGCCCCTGCAGCTCTTCGCTCATGTAGGACTGAAGCCTCTGGAGAGTCAGACTCTGTGAAAGGTTGTGATTGGACACAAAGTGACAGAGAGATAGAAATATGAAGACCCCCAGGCACAGGATGAATGACAACATTTATTTATATAGCACATTTTCATACAAACAGTAGCTCAAAGTGCTTTACATATTAAAGAATAGAAAAATGAAAGACATAATTATAAAAAATAAATCAACATTAACATCGAATAAGAGTAAGGTTCAATGGCCAGGGGACAGAAAAAAAAAACTCCAGACGGCTGGAGAAAAAATAAAATCTGTAGGGATTCCAGACCATGATACCGCCCAGTCCCTCTGGGCATTCTACCTAACATAAATGAAACAGTCCTCTTTGGATTTAGGGTTCTCACGGAAGGGCTTGATGATGATGATGGTCACGTAGACTTCTTCCTTTTAATCCGTCCATCATTGTTGGAGCATCATGAAGCTTTGAGTAGGTGGAGGTGGCGCAGGCCACCACCACAAAGAAACCGGAAAAAGAAACAGAAAAGAGAGTAGGGTCAGTACCGATTTTAGAGCCACCATGAATAGTTGTTATGATGAATTGAACATACAGAGTATCAGGATTAAGTTAAATTACGATTAAAATGAAGTTATAAAAAGGCCATGTTAAAGTAATGTGTTTTCAGCAGTGTTTTAAAGTGCTCTACTGTATCAGCCTGCTAAATTCCTATTGGCAGGCTATTCCAGATTTTAGGTGCATAACAGCAGAAGGCCGCCTCACCACTTCTTTTAAGTTTTGTTCTTGGAATTCTAAGGAGACACTCATTTGAGGATCTGAGGTTACGATTTGGAATATAAGGTGTCAGACATTCCGATATATAAGATGGGGCTTAGATTATTTAAGGCTTTATAAACCATAAGCAGAATTTTAAAGTCAATTCTGAATGACACAGGTAACCAGTGTAGTGACATCAAAACTGGAGTGATGTGTTCTGATTTTCTTTTCCTAGTTAGGATTCTAGCAGCTGCATTCTGCACTAGTTGCAAACGATTTATATCTTTTTGGGTAGTCCTGAGAGGAGTGCATTACAGTAATCTAGTCGACTGAAAACAAACGCTGAACTAATTTCTCAGCATCTTTCAGTGATAAAAGAGGTCTAACTTTACTTATGTTTCTTAAGTGAAAAAATGCTGTCCTAATGATCTGATTAATATGTGATTTAAAATTCAGATTACAGTCAACAATCACCCCTAAGCTTTTTACCTCCGCCTTGACTTTTAATCCTAATGTATCCAGTTTATTTCTAATAGCCTCATTGTATCCATTATTGCTGATCACTAAAATTTCAGTTTTCTTTATTTAACTTGAGAAAATTACTATTCATCCATTCTGAGATACTAGTCAGACATTGTGTTAGTGAATCAATAGAATCGGGTCATCAGGTGCTATTGATAAGTACAGCTGTGTGTCATCAGCATAGCTGTGGTAGCTCACGCTGTGCCCTGAGATAATCTGACCTAACGGAAGCATGTAGATTGAGAATAACAGCGACCCAGGATAGAGCCTTGTGGAACACCATATTGATATCATGTGTCTTCGAAGTTGTAATTCCCACAACTAACAAAATAATTTCTCCCTGTCAGGTAGGATTCAAACCAATTTAAGACACTGCCAGAGAGGCCCACCCATTGACTAAGGCGATTTCTAAGAATGTTGTGATCAATGGTGTCAAATGCAGCACTCAGATCTAAGAGGATGAGAACAGATAAATGGCCTCTGTCTGCATTTACCCGCAAGTCATTTACTACTTTAACGAAAGTGCAGTTTCTGTGCTGTGATTTGTTCTAAAACCTGACTGAAATTTATCAAGAATAGCATGTTTATTTAGGTGGTCATTTAACTGCATAATGACTGCCTCTCTCTAGAACTTTACTTAAGAAGGGCAAGTTAGAGATGGGTCTAAAATTTTCAAGAGCGAGGGGTCAAGATTATGTTTCTTAAGTAGGGGTTTAACTACAGCAGTCTTAAGACAGTCTGGGAAGACCCCAGTATCTAGTGACGAATTTACTATGTCAAGAACATTATCAATTAGCACGCCTGATACTTCTTTGAAAAACCTTGTTGGTATCGGGTCAAGGACGTAGGTGGAGGGTTTTAATTGAGATATTATTTTTTGTAAATCAGGTAAATCTATCCTAGTGAAAGAGTTTAATTTGTTTATAACAGGATGTTGGGGTTTAGGGGATCCTTAGTGTTGGGGAGATATACTATGTTATTTCTAATATCATTAATTTTTGATTGAAGAATACAGCGACAGCCTCACAGGTTTCACTGGAAGCACTTAGGAGGCATTCCTTTGAGCTACCTGGGTTTAGTAGGTGATCAATTGTTGAAAATAAGACTCTAGGATTACTAGCATTGTTATTTATAATCTTGAGAAATAGCAGCGTCTCTCAAGACGGACAGTGTTATTGTATTCTGTTATTTTGACTTTTAATATTTCGTGGTGGATAGTAAGTTTAGTCTTCCTCCATTGACGCTCAGCTCTACGGCATGTTCTCTTTAAATCAGACACTCTTTGGGTCTTCCATGGTATAACAATGCTAGAAGATTTTTTCACTGTCTTTTCAGGTGCAACTATGTCAACAGCAGCTCTCACTTTAGAATTAAATCTTTCCACCTTACTATTTACATTGTCCTCGCTATTATAGCTGGCACTATAAACGGACTGATTGCTTAAAATGTTTGTAAGTTTTAAAGCTGCTGCGAATCAAAAAGCGTTTTTAACAATATGCTTCTCATGAGTGTTTTTATCATTATTTCTATATTAAAAGTAGAAGAAAATGGTCTGATAGACCAATATCAATGATCTGTTTTATATCAACTTTCAGTCCTTTAGTAATCACTAAGTCTAAGGTATGACCTGCTTTATGTGTAGGCTGATTTATGAGTTGTCTCAAATCAAAAGAATCCAGGAGGTTCATAAATTTTTACTTTTAGATCACACTATCTATATGAAAATTAAAGTCCCAACTATTAGAGTGTCATATTAGTAATTAAAATATTAGTCAGAGAATTTCAAAAACGACCTATATTTAGGAGGTCTATATAGTAAATTTAGAACTTGAGACCTGAATAATAATTAAGGCTGAATACCAAAGGACTTGACTTATCAAAAACTGAAA
>NW_024377835.1:0-4332 GCF_016835505.1 Polypterus senegalus
AAAAACCTTTTTTTAAAAGGGGTAAAGGGGGGCCATTTAAAAACCAAGAAAATTTTTAAAATAGTAATAAAATAATAAAAAGGCCCAGGGTATCCATGAGCTGTTTTACTTTGTCATTTAATACAGCCAAAGTATCACTTATGACATGTTATAAACAAAAAAAACTTTAATTTAATACTACTACTATTACAATCAATACTTTTTTTCAATTCCTTGAGAATATTAAATGTTAGAGGGAATCAGATTTTCCCCAACATACAAATCAAACATCGGTGGTTGGGAGATGCAAAACACCCGCTGCCGCACCCACCACCGCGAAATGGCTCGACCCCTTGGTAAATCCCCAGGCAGACCGCGTATCCCACGCCAAAAAAAGACCATCTATCTGCCGGCCCCAGGTTTTAAAAGGAGCCCCTTGGCGTCCATCACTCAGGTCCTCAACGTGAGGTCCTGTAGCAAGACCCCCAGGGAGAATTTTACATGTTGTAGTGCTATATAAATTAGCGTCGCTACTTTACTACAAATGAATCTATACTAATAAAAAAAGGCAAAGCCCCCCCCCTACCCCCCGACTACTACTCCCCAAAACCCCAAATTTCCATTTCAAACTCACCACGACCTTAAAATTTTTTTTTAAATTCCGGGGGTCAAAAGGGAAAGCGAAATCCCCCTGTTAATTTTCTTATTTACCTTCCCAAAGAAAGGCGGTTCCCCTTTCAAAAATTTTTACAGAGGGCCATGGGCGATTAACATTCCCCGAATTTTAACCCCCCTTATAAAGGCCCCATCTTCAAAAAATTTGGGAGGCGGCTTCCCGCCCCAACCAAAACCATTCTACTTATTTGGTGGTATGACGCCAGGCCGCCATATTGTTTTTTCCCAAGTCACTAATTCTAAACCCCCAGGTAAAGGCTGAAATTTGGGGGCCCTTTTCTTACAGCTTACACAAAAGTTTCATTTCAAAATTTAAAAAGGGTCATAAGGTCAACAAGCCCCAAATTTGAACTTTTTTATTTCCCCCTGCCTTCCAAAATTTTGGAGGGGTTTCCCCCTGGTAACGAAACCCAAATTACTATTTTTTTTAAGGGCCGCCAATTGAACTTTTCAACAGTTTTTTGTTACTTTGGGTCCATCTTCAAAAATTTTGGAAGGGTTCCCAACACAACTGAACACTTACGCTTTTCCCCCATCCCTGAGTTGGCCACGGGTGAGGGGCGGGGGCCCATCCCCAAAACCTCCCCCGTTGTTGGTGCCGTATAAAGCGCTTACCCGACATTCCCCTTTCCTTTCTTCGCCAAGGGGTTCACGCTCCCCCCCGTAAACAGCCTTTTGTTTTCCCGGGTTCCGCTGTTTTATTGTTTGTTTATTACAATTATAGTTTTTTATAGGTATTTTTTGAACTTTACATTTCTCAGGTACCCCTTTCCTTTATCATTCCAACCCTCATTACCATGTCTTCGAGGGTCACATCATCAAAGAACTGTCCTTACTGGTGGTTTCCCTCCCGGAGATGGCACCTACCTTTTCCATTCTTTTGTTAATATTGCACAGCCTACAGGTCACTTTGAATCCGAGGAACATTGTTTTTATATATTGAATGCTGGGGCGGTTGGTGTGGGCTGATGGGTCAGGAGATAATTATACTACACAGGAGCACTAAAAAGGAATGCTTAACCTTTACCATGGTTCTGTGGGAGTTGATGGCCGCTGAATTGTTAGTTGTGCTTAAGGAAAATGGCAAAAATTTACACCTTTTCCCAACCCCCAATGCCTCTTAAACATTATAGATTCACAGGTGATGATTTCAGTAATGGACACTTTGATGTTTTGAAGTTTAAACCCCAAAAGCTGGGTGTGATTTTATCGCTGAAACCGGGGTTGTTGTTTTCAAAACTTGACAGATGCCCAATGTCACTAACCCCCGCAAATACTGTCAAAATTAAACAAACCAGAAACTGAAACCAATTAAAAGTAAGCTCAGCGACAGCTTTCATGTTACAACCCCGGGGAAAACTGAAAAATTTTAAAAAGAGATCCTTAAAAATAATTTTTGGGCTATTTTCCCTCATGTTAAAAAAGGTTTAATTTTTTTTCTTAATAAAAATTTTAATGCAGTATTCCCCGGGGGTTTTTTTGTAGTATTAATAAAAAATCAACTACTCTAATATATATATCTCCTCTTTTGAATTCATAAAAATTTTTATTTTGTTCTTCCATGATAGCGAAATGAAAAATTTAAATTAGTAGTTTTGCTACCTAAAATCCCAAAAATTGAAGTAAACCGACCAAATTGTTTTTTTTGTATGTCAGTGTTGCGTGTGGTGTTTTGAAAACAGCCAATAAGGGACTAGTAACCAAGAAAGTTACCTGTGTGTTCATGAAATATACAAATCCCCCGAATGAAAAAAGCCCCTTAAGCACTTCATATGTCATGACATTGTAGCCATTAACAAAGTGTATAAGTCCTGAGATGTATATAAATAAATATCCCCAACCATGTATAGTGGGACAGCGGTAAATCACAAAAATTCGTTAAACCGTGAAATCAAAATTTTTTAATATAATAGATTTTACTCCATTTGTACCCAGTAAACCACTACTGTAGTTAGTGGCAATTGAGTTACTAGTTACTGACGGGGAAAAAATTAGGTTTCAAACACCCCTGCGGGGCAGCACAAGCTACTTTTTATTCTTTTGTTTTTTCTTTCTGTGTTTCAGACTAGTGTTGAAAAACCAATCCCTATTAATGGAAAATTAATACAATAGGTGACTATCAACATGTCAAATTGATGATTCAAAAACAGCAGTAACCCCAATAGAATTACTTCAGACCCCCAGAGCCCCCCTCCGTTGTTGAGGTTGTTTGACATTATACAGTACATTATATACTTACGGATGTTCTGATACCCCAGTTAAACTATGGTTTAAAATTAGGGTTTGGAAAGTTTTCGACTTATAAAACATAACATGAGGTTTTAAAAAAGATGTCACTTCTTTGCTGCTGCTGTGGAGTGAAGGGGGGATTTGAGTTGCCCCTATTTACTATGTGCAGAACTGGTTTTCCAGGTGAGAAATAAACCCAGACTGATACCCATCTTTTACCCTATACAAAGGCCGATAAACTCAACCACAAATCTCAACAGAACTGCCATGCAGCAGATTTCATAACAATAAAATTATAAAGACCAGAGAGACTTACAGACAACTTTGGGCCTGAAGTAAACCTTGTTAGTTCTGGAAAAAGCATTTCCCCCTGAGGGCCTTTTTGTGGGTTGCAGTGCTGGTTGGCAATTTTTTACCATTTTGGGTTTGGGTTAATTTTTGTTTGTTTTGAAAATGTTTTAAAATAGTTGCAAGAGAGTTGTCATCTCTGTTTTTTCTCTGGTCTTGTTGATGTGGTCCAGGCAGAAGGATTGAGGGCCCCCAAAATTTTAATTTTTTTTTGTTTTAAAAGGGTTTGGGGTCCCAAAATGGAGTGGTAGTTAACAATTTTTCAGTGGTCACCTTTTGGGCGGCCAGTTGATATCACCCGGGGTTTGGGGGTTGGTGGGATTCAACTTGTGTCCTTTTTCCCGGTACGGGGTAAAAGGTTTCAATTGGTACCCTTGTAGTTTCTTTTGTAGTTGTCTGTAAGTGGGTTGGGCCCCGTTGCATGGGGCAACCGGGCCTTCCCCGGTTTGGCCCCCCCCTTTTTGGGGGGGTTTTAACCCAAAAGGGTCCCCCGTGTCGGGCCCCGGTTTCCAATTTGGGGTGTGGGGGGGGAAAAGGCAAATTTGGGGGTTTTGGGTTTTTTGTAATTTTGGGGGGGAAAGGGGGTTTTTTTTGGGGGGGCCCTTTGCAAGGGGGTTAAGAGGCCCCCCTTTGTTCTTTCCCCAATTTTTAAGGGTTTAATGGAAAGTTTTTGGGGGGGGCCCCCAAAAGTTAAAAGGGGGGAATGGTTTTGGGCTTTTTAAGTTTTTTTCCGTTTTTTTTTGAAAGACTTTGAAGAGAAAAAATGGAAAAAATTTTTTTTGTTTTTGGGGGAGGGAAAAAATTTTTTTTTTTTTGCTTTTCCCTTGGGGGAAAAGGGGGGGTTTTTTTTATAAATTTGGGAGTTTAAATTAAAATCCCAAACCCCATAAAACTTTCTTGAAAAAGGGAAAATTAACGTGGGTTTTTTTTTATTGTTTCCCAAAAAGCTTTTTTGGGTTTGGGGGAAATTTTGGGTTAGGGTTAAAACCCTTTTTGGGGGGTTCTTTTTTGAAAGGGGAAATTTTTAAAAAAGGTTTTTTTCCCCCGAAATTTAAATTTTGGGAAACCAAAAACTTTTCAGGATTTTGCTGAAGATTTTAA
>NW_024377836.1:0-5635 GCF_016835505.1 Polypterus senegalus
CATGTCATTCTTGGGAATCCCGGGCTCCTGGAAATGACACAGTGCACGGGCATCTCACATGTGAATGGTTTCAGAATGAGCAACACTTATTTTAATAAAACTACTGCAATATGTTGACACCAATAAAAGACTAACCTTAACTACAAGCAGTTCATGCTGTCACATAAGTACATGTATCTAGTTAATTGTGGTAATAAGAGCGTAAAAAGAACAACGTATCGAGCATGCAGTCATCCAGGTGAGAGCGCACCTTCGTGCAGAGTACGCCAGCCACTGAGAAAGCACACTCTGCCTCCACTGAAGTAGGCGGCACAGTCACGCAAAAAATGGTGCCAATCTCAACACAAACAACTGATGTTCAGACAGCCGACTGAAACCGAGCTCTGCTCCGTTTGGAAACTTGACACCAGCCTGTTCTGTCAACAGCACATACCACAGACATCAATGAAATCTGCCCCGTCCCGGCATTCGTGAGCTGCAGAGTGCAGACTCCTCCCAGTCCACTGTGCTCAGTCTTAATGGGAGCCGGGAGACTGACAGCTGCTGGTCTGTTGTTGACTGAATTAATCGGTAACACACTACATCGTGGGCCAAAAAACTGTGCCACTTAATTGTTTTCAACTATAACTCTGTTATTTCTTGATCGATTTTTACACTCTATATATGCGAGCTTGGCTGTTCCCGTGCTCCTGGGAATTACAGCAGTTTAATTCCCGGGAATCCCAGAATGGATTCCCAAGCCCAGTGGCTGTAGGGCATCTGTTGGTGAAGAAAATTCATAGATCTTGACTTTGCTGACGATGCTGTGATCTTCACAGAGTCAATGGAGGCTGTGATCAGGACACTCGAGAGACTGAGTGAGGAGTCTGAGTGTCTGGGCTTGCGAGTGTCCTGGATAAAAACCAAGATCCAGATCTTTAATGACCACTTGGGCACAGCCATCAGCAGTGTGTCTGTTTGTGGAGAGAGTGTCGACCTTGTTGAGAGGTTTACTTACCTTAGCAGTGACATTCATGTCTCTGGTGATTCTTCCTATGAAGTCAGTAGACGGATTGGGAGAGCATGGGGGGTCAGGTGGTCACTGGAAAGGGGTGTGTGGCACTCCTGATATCTATGCAAAAGGAAGAAGGTCCAAGTCGTTAGTTTCCTGGTGCTTCCTGTCTTGCTATATGGTTGCGAGACATGGATGCTATCCAGTGACCTGAGATGAAGACTGGACTCCTTTGGTACTGTGTCTCTCCAGAAAATCCTTGGGTTCCATTGGTTTGACTTTGTGTTGAATGAGCGGTTGCTCATGGAGTCCCGAATGACGCACAATACCTGCATTGTGAGGGAGCATCAGTTACGGCACTAAGGCCATGTGGCGCGTTTCCCCGCCACATGATCTGTGATGATCCAACTCGAAAGATCCTCATTGTTGGGGACCCGAGTGACTGGACCAGGCCAAGGGGTCACCCACATAACACCTGGCTGCGGCAGATAGAGGGTCATTTCTGGAGGACGGAACTGGACCGCGTGTCTGCCTGGCCTGGGGGGTTGCAAACTGGGATCCAGAGTTGTTTCGCTGTGTAGGGGGTGCGGCAACGCACTGTACAAGTGCATGCTCCCCAACTTGACTTGACTTGACTTGATTTGGCAGAACACATTACTTCCTATATGTTAGGGGTCCAAGGAGCTTAGAAACTTTGTTTTAGGATACCTTGAAGATCAGGTTTGGAATCAGTAATCCAACTGCTGTTTGTGTGTGATGTGCTTCTTTTTATATCAGGCCACAGAGGATACTTCATATGCCAGCTTTTTAAAACAATTAATTTCATTTGTTTTTTTCTAAAAGCTGTTTTTAAATTGAAATAGATTTTCAAATATTGTTTGTCTATTGGAAAAGGTTTATATCCAGTCCACCAAAATTTATGGTTTTTATATTTTGCAGGCGGCCACCCACATCTGAACATTAAAGATTTGTAATGCTGGTTTAACTTTGAAAATAAAAGTATTTGTTTCAACAATTTACAAGTTACATACTGTATGTTTATCCTCATCATCTTCGTCATCTACTTCAGAGCAATAATTTCAAACCACAGTTTAAAATTTTTTTTTATTGATTTCAATTAGAAAGTGATGGCATTCCATACAGTCAATTCAAATTCAACAAATGTAATCAAAATTTGAAACCCCCAATCCCCCCAGAGAAAGAGGACCAAGAAAAGAAGGGTCCTTTTCCCCGAAATGGAAACGTATTATAAAATGTTATTGATTAGTTCTTGTCATATTTTAAAAAAAAGTTTTGAATTCTAAGTGGGAATTTGATTTTTTCTAATTTCAAATAGTATACAACATCGGTTGTCCACTGAATTAAGAGTGGTGGGGTGGGATTCTTCCAGTTGAGCAAGATAAGTCTACATGCTAGTACTGTAGTAAAGTAAATTACAGTTTGTTTGTCCTTCTCCATTTTAAGCCAGTCAGGGAGACCACCAAACACAGCTGTTAATGGGTTAGGAGGGATTGTGACACGAAGGCTGTCTGAAAGGCATTTAGAGATTTTGGTCCAGAATGATGCTAATTTGATGCATGCCCAGAACACGTGGCCCAGTGATGCTGCAGCTCGATTACAATGTTCACAGGTCGAATCTTGCCCTGGAAACATTTTGGACAATTTTAAACAAGATAAATGCACTCAATAAAATATTTTAAGTCAAATGACTTAATGCTTTGCACATATGGAGCTCGAGTGTTTTCTGCACATAGCTGCCTTCCACTCCTTTTCTGAAATATTGAGTGACAAATCCTTTCCCCAATGTACTCTGGGGTCACTGAAAGGAAGATACTTTCAAATATTTTTATTAATTGTGGAGATACTATCTAAGTCTTCTAGACTGGTCAATAATTCTTCTGGAATTGAACAAGGTGGAAGGCGAGGAAAGCTGAGCAGGTTCTGTTTAGCAAAGTGTGTATTTTGAAAGTAGTGCAAGAATTGTGTTAATGACAAGTTGTATTTGAAGCATAATTTTTCATAGGATGCGAAGACATTATCTATGTACAAGTCTCTAAGTGTTTAAATCCTGCACATTTTCCAGACATTGATTAGTGTATATGCTTGAGAGGGTGGAAAAAGGTGGCTGTTATGTTGAGGTGCAACAAATGAAAGCTTCTCTGTCTTAAAGTGCTTCCTACATTGGTTCCATATTCTGAGAGAATAAAGGGTAACTGGATTTTTAATGTAATAACTGTAGTTTGTATTAACTGGGGCACAGAGCAGGGATTTTATTTTATTTCTATTTTTTTAAACTCTTGCAGAATTCTTGGAGTTTTATTTTTTTCAGATGAGCAATTCCGAGAAAAAATTGAAAAGCTGTATGGTAATGCTAACAATACAAATAATCTGGTAGTGAATACCACATAAACAGTGGAAATGTACATTGACTTTCACAAACAACAGTTACTACCTTGCCCCTTAGAAATTGATGATTCTCTACCTAATATAAATGTTCTTAATTCATTTTTTTGTTTCCAGGTTAGAAGATTCAATGAAGTTGGTCTCATGGACAGCTGACACACCCGTCTTCATTCCATCATCACATGGGGTTTCATGGTGCTTTGATCAGGTGGTGGTGGTGCAGATTTTCACCACTGAGGAAACAAAAAAACTGCTGAGAATAGTGGGGATTAGTACTTGTTTTTATCGATGTAGAATATGATAACACGGGTAACCAATGTAACAACAGTAAAACTGAAGACATATGCTCAAATTTTCTTTTTATGGTTAAGATTCTGCTGCATTCTGCACTAATTGCAGTCAATTGATGTCTTTCTTAGGTACTCCTGTTAGGATTGAATTACAATAATTTAGTTGACTGAAAACAAAAGTATGAATTCATTTTTCAGCATCTTGTAATGTTACAAGAAGTCTATCTTTAGCTATATTCCTTAAGTGAAATAATGCAGTCCTAATAATCTAGTTAACATGTGATTTAAAGTTTAGGTCATAGTCAATAATAACCCTTAAATTTATTACCTCCGTCTTGACTTTAAACTTAAGGGATCAAATTATTTTAATGACCTCACTATATCCACATTTGCCAATCACTAAGATTTCTGTATTTTCCTTATTTAGTTTGAGAAAGTTACTTATCATCCATTCGAAAATACTGCTATGACATTGGATCAGAGAGTCAAGAGCATCAGGGTCATCAGGCGCTATCAGTTAAAACAGCTGTGTGTCATCTGCATAGCTGTGGTAACTCACCTTGTGCTTTGAGATAATCTGAGCTAATGGTCGCATGTAGATTGAAAAGAGAATAGATCCTTGTGGTACACCATATACCATATCATTTGTGTCCAAAGCTCAATTACCATAACTTACAAATAATTTTTTGCCTGTGAAGTACGAATTAAACCAATTTTAGATGCTGCCAGGAGGTCCACCCATTGTCTAAGGCAATGCATAAGAATACTGTGGTATGTGGTGTCAAATGCTGTACTCAAGTCTACTAGAACAAGAACAGATATACAGCCTCTGTCTGCATTATCCCACAAATCATTTACTACTTTAACCAGTGCAGATTCTGTTTGTTCTAAAACCTGACTGAAACTTATGAAGAATAGAAGGTTTATTCAAGTAATCATTAACCTGTTTTATAACTTCCTTTTCTTAAATTTTTACTTAAGAAAGGCAGGTTAGAAATTGGTCTAAAATTGTCAAAGACAGAGGAGTCAAGATTATTTTTCTTGAGCGGGGGTTTAACAACTGCTGTCTTCAGATATCCAGGGAAGACCTCTTTACCCATTGATGAGTTCACTATGCCTAGTACACTATCAGTGTATATGCCTACACTTCACTTAGGAGCTTTTGTAATTTAGTGATGTTAACCTAAAACCCTACACCAGGGGTCCTCAATCACGGTCCTGGAGGGCCACAGTGGCTACGGGTGTTCATTCCAGCCAGTGTACTAATTTGAACTTAGTCCTTGCTGATAATGAAAGTTGGTGTTTAACTCAATGCCTTTAGTGTCTTTATTCATCAAAAATAGATTTTAGTTTCTTTGTAGATCAGAGGTCCTCAGTTACAGTCCAGGAGGTCTGTTATGGCTGCAGGTTTTCATATTAGCCAATTTCTTAATTAGAACCCTTTTATTTACTACTAGAGCAATATGTTTTTGGGCTTAATTTCTCTTGCCTGTTACCATTCAGAAGCCTTAATTACCTATTTTAGATTTTAGCAGTTGCATTTAAGTTTTAATTGTTGCCTGTTTTCTTAATCAGACATTAGTTAATAATCAGATGCAGATAACCAATAAACCAGCAGCTAATGTGCTTACCATGAAGTATATGTGATAAAAATGTTTAGAAATGAATGAGATGGGAATTTGAAGGACCATTAAGTTTAAATCTACTCTGGTTGACAAAACATATGAATAATGTTCTAACAGAATGAAACTCTAAAGTGCAATTAAAATTTCTCTTGGATGAATGTAAGCATTAACAAGCTAAATTGTTTAAAACCAAGTTTCATTATCAGCATGGACTGTCTTCTAATTGGGAGACTAGCTCTCCAGTACTGTGATTGAGGACCCCTGCCCTACACCATCAGTTCAAAAACAGGTCTACACTGGCACTTAATGACACAAAATTAATCCTA
>NW_024377837.1:0-13324 GCF_016835505.1 Polypterus senegalus
AAAATTTAAAATTTTCTATATTGAGGACCTTTTGAACCCCGGATATTTACTCTGGGTGAGGCATTTGTACTCCATCAACATTAATTATTTCCAGAGCATATTTGTCTATTTTCAGCACGCGCAATAAAAGCAAGGACGATGGGACACCAGAACTCTGCTCATCATGTCAGCTCGACTGCAAGCTGCAAGTAGTAAGTCTGGATACGGAATCCTCGCTTTTCACCATGACGGAAG
Organism: Polypterus senegalus; assembly: GCF_016835505.1. Classification (NCBI taxonomy): domain Eukaryota; kingdom Metazoa; phylum Chordata; class Cladistia; order Polypteriformes; family Polypteridae; genus Polypterus; species Polypterus senegalus. The sequence goes on from NW_024377837.1 coordinate 235, forward strand.
GACAATCCCGACCGCTTTTATATAGTAGAAAGAAGAAGAAGATATCGCATCAGTCTGGAGTAGAAAATCATCTTTTACCTGGAAAACGAAACTACAAATCCCATTGTGCATTGCAAAATGGATGGGGAATGTGAAACTCCAGCCTGCGTAGCACTCACGGGACGGAAGGACAATCCGACCGCTTTATATAGAAGGATATATATATTTGTGATTTGAAGCTTGAGGTAGGAGGAGATTTTGGCAGATGTCAGAGACAGGAAGGAGGAAATGGCTTTGTCGGACAGTGGAATGCAGGAGCAGCTTTAACCAGTGGTTGGAGGACAAATGCCTGTTTGAAAGAGGCAGGATGGAGGATGAAGTTTGAAGGAGGAAGTTTTGTTGGAGGGAAGAGGATGTCCTAAAATGGACACTGTACACAAAGGTTACATCAACTCGTGCAGTCCTTTCATCAAGTTATGTGTTTTTTCCCTGCTTGTTGAATCTGATGAAGAAACTCAAGCTGTTCTTTCTTCAATATACTGATATTCTCTTGCATCTCTGCCTACTCAGTTGATTGACTGCACACACAGTCTTCCGCTATCATGCTATGAAACAGTTACTACACAGCAAATTTCAATTATAGCACTACAGTAAACAGATCCAGTACTTAATTTTAATTGTGCTCTCACTCTTTGCCTAGCATGTCACTTTAGTTATATGTCACATGTTCAAGTTCTTCTATCTATTCTTGGCCATTTTCACAGCACATATTATAGCAATAAAACATACCATACTGCAGCGTCAATTCAACAGCATACTGTCAGTCAACTTGTCCGAAATTTAACGGTTTTCCCTTATTTGTAACTTATCTTCAAATGTATGTATTATCGTGGTATTTCCCTCCACTTGCCGTTTACCTGTTTCCTAGAAGGTAAGTGTTCTCGCAAGTTAGATTATCGGGTTGGTCTACTGTTGCACTTTAAGATGAACACACACACACATAGATACACACACACAGACCCTAACACAACAGTGCTCCATGAATGACACACACGCTGATTAACCCTTAGCACTTTAAACCACACAAGTGCTATAGGAATAACAGCCTGTCATTCAGCACTTCAAGAGACTTACTTATTTTCGGCACGAACAACAATACGATGTTTTAGTGATATCTCAGACCTAAATATTACTTTTGGTCTACAAGAATACATTTAAACATACAAAACTCAGCACTTTTGACTATAAACCATTCATCAGCCAAAATACCTTCTTTCTGTATTTGTTCCTTCTATTGAGTATAGCTCTTCACTCTCAGCCATATAAACCTCGCAGCACAGAAATAATGGCAAAAATCCGCTGTCACCAGGTGCTCAAAGAAATCTAACTTATTACTCAATCACTCTAGACATTAAGACAAAGCATTGAAAGTTAAAAGCAGCATGGTATTTATTACAAGAATAATAATAATACCACAAGAACAAAGAATACTAGAAAATAGGTAGTGATAGGAAAGTCTGAATATATATAGTCTTTAGAAAAAGCTTACGAAAAAGTTACAGATGACAAGGATGAATGTCCCAGGAGGCGTTTGATTTAGCAATCGATGTTCATGATGCCTTTCTGACACCAGGGCCGTCTTAGATCCGTTCCTCTTCTTCTTCTCTTCTTCTCCTTTGCTTCTCTTTCTTCTCCCTTTGCTTCTCTCTTCTTTTTCCAAACCAAGACATATTTATTATGAGAATGTCAAGCCTTGGTTTCAAAACACATGCACCTGATTGGCTGGCTGTCCAAATGATTGATGAATTAATTCAATGTCCGTTTTCCCACAAAACAAAACCTTTGATGTACTCTGAGGTATCAGTAGTTCTTCCTGTCACAGGCTATACAGCAAATTGTTGTTCCAAATGTCCATCCATAAAGTAATCAATAGCCTCAGGTATCAGCTCAGCATCCCTTCCCAGGCTTTTAAAACCAAATTAACGAAGCTATGAACAAGTGTTATAAAAGTAAGGTGTAAGGGAAGAAAACCTGCTTTAATTTGTTAATTTCATCTGTTGTCGTGTCTTGAACAAAATATAATGGAAACCAAAATGTACAGATTTTATACACCATAACACTCCACCCTATTTTGGTCAGACAAACTAAAGATGAACTGTGAGTCCTTCAAACCCTTGGCGTCCGGGTTGGTAGTGTGTTCCCACGTCCTTCCAGTCGCTCCACACTGCCCAAGTACTCAGTCCCTCAAGCAGATTTGGCTCACAAGGACATTTGAAGCTCACAGCTCCTACAATTAGCAGAAAAAGAAAAATGTATCAGCAGATGCAGTTCTTATGCTACAATCCCATCAGATATACTGCAAAATTTGCCATTGTCATTTCATAATGATTCCATAAGCATTCTGAATCCTTGGCTAGTTGACTCTAGTAATTCCTGTGTTCTGTTATTTCTGCAGCTCTTGTCTTTATTTCTTCAAATGCCAAAGATGCTGTATGCAAAATGGAAGCTGGATTGCCTAAATCTTAAACACCTATTCCAAGTTCAAGTGGTGTGTCAATTCAAATTAATGTCTGCCACATTACTGTGTTTCACCTAAACAATGGTAACTATTTACTCCACCCTGGACCCCTAAACACGTCCATCTATCTAAGCTACAATTCTATACTAACAACAGAAATGGTTTTATAATGTCTTTGCATCTGATAACTAAATACCTGGTCTTAGGAAGGAACACGTTTCCTCAGATGAGGCCTTCATCTCAACTATCATAAATAATAATAATAATCATAAATAATATAAATAAACCAAAGTAATTTCCTGCTCAATTTATTCAATCAGTAGAGAGTCTGACTGCCACCAATTCTGGCCAGAATAAATTGGGGCATCCTGTATGGGGCATCAAGTGTCTTTCCATCCAACAGATCACCACTGGAAGCTGCACCCAACAGGTGGACACCCTCCTGTTCCCTCCTTGAGCACTAAAAATATTTTGGCTTATACCACTACTTGGTGTTCATGTGAAATGCCTCCTTCAACTCTTAGTGTCCTTCTCTAATGTGATCACTTTCCCATAAAATGACCTCCTGCATTGTACATTATATTACATTTCCATAGTGTCATATGAATTCTCTATGATAAACTTTACAGTTCTGAACTTTAATATCTTATACAATGTAGGATACCAGTTTGTCAAAGGCCCAAAACTTCTCTAAATTTAGTTGCTCTATTTTGTTCTAAATTTTGTTCACGCTTTTCTTTACTTTGTTTTTTTTAGCACACATTATTGGACCAATTTACTCACTAAATAATTACATTAACAAAACTGCAAATCTAACATTCTAGTTTAGAATTCAAAGCTGAAATGTATCTAATTAATTTAGCTTTAATATCCAGTTCCTATATGTTATATTCCTGGTTTTATGGTTCCCTCTGAGACATGCACTTCCCCAGTTCCCTAACTATGGTAGCCATAAAGGCACACCAGGTGTGAGGTGGTTTGTGGCGTGGTGGTTAGCTCAGCTGTAGTTAGAGTGGGACCAGCCTGGTGGAATCACAGAACTCAAATGCCATTCCCACCCCTTCAAATGTAGCAAATGTTATAGTGCACCCTGAGCACAACTCTTGGAGGACCACCAAAGGAATGCTAACTGCCTCCTCGCTGAAGCATCACTTCACAGTCACAGATACTGTTGTGCAGCTCCTGCAGTGCAGCTTCTTGCCTCTAAGTGACTAACATTATAGTCTTTAGGGCATCCAGCACTCCATTTATCCCCCTCTTTGTACTCACTTAGCACATTGCAAGCTTCTTTACTGCTTTTCCACAACTGGTCTTACACTCATGCCCCTTTACACCTTCCATCACCCACAAAGCACAGAATATCTATGGCCCCAACTAATGGGCCTCAAAAGGTGGAGGAAAATGGCCTGTTTCAAAGTGACCATTGAAACACAAGACACTATATTGACATTTAACCAACCCAGAATGGACATCACTTTAAATCACCTAGTTTAGCCTAGTGGGCTATACACATCAATATACAGACTACAAAAAATTAAAACAAATGCTAAATAAGGCATAACCTATCTGTCTAGGCCTTTTGGACAAAGTGATTCCCTCATAGTCTTCTTGATTGTCTTGATCATTATTCTCCCTTTGGGTCCTATGAAATTCCTACAAATGTGTCCTAAACTATCCTGTCTTGCCCTTAGAAACCAGCTTCCCTCTGCATGCAATACATCCCATATTATGTGCTTAGGGAAAAGAACACTTAGCTTTTATCTCTCAGTGTCCAGGTGTCTTTTCCTCAGTCCAGTGCTCGACAATGGTGGTGATGATGATGCAGTCCCTTGGCCTCTTTCAGCAGGATTCTGATGCTTGCTTCAGGTCATAGTATAAAAACTTTGTGCTTTACAAATTCAGTCTTTAGACAAGGATGCAAAAAGTATTTTCTGACTTTCAGTCAAATCAAGTCTTTGTCCTTTTTCTAGCAGCCACTGTTTCTCATTTTCTGGATGATGTTCTTCCTAGACTATTAATCCAGACCTTGTTATCAGGTGTAATTATTAATAGTGCTGCAACTTGCCATACTTTGTCCACAACCAGAGTGAATGAAATAATATTAATTTCTAATTGAGAGAAAGAGAGTGCTCACATATTTTATTAAAATGTCTGCCTTCTGTCCCTGCTCACAATAACTCCTGGAGCTCTTTACCTACCAGACAGACTTAACAAATATGTGACACCTGTCTTTCTTCCTGCTAGGATCATTTAACAAAGACCCTAAAACTACCCAGCTGTTAGTGTGAATCACAACAGGCCTTTCTTATGTCCTTCTTAGTATCAAAACAACAGCTTTCAACTCAGCTCACTAGCTACATTTTTTTCCCTTTGTTCTACATGCCAGAAACTGGATGGTAAGCCACTGCCTTCCATTTTCTTTTCCCCAATATGAACGTAGCTTTGTAAACCAATAAGAATTTCAATCAAACTAACTGCTAAAATGGCCATTTTCAATCCATTCACTTTTAATTCAAATACATTCAAAAGCTTTCATATACATACATTTGCTTTGTTTCATCTTCTGTATTTCTTTCTTTAATTCACTTAGTTTTCAGTCACATTATTCAACTCATGCCCTGCAGTCTACAATGGCTACAGAGAATGCAGTTCAGTAGAGAATAATGGAAGAAAACACTTAACTTTTCACTTTCTTTCACTTACAGTTTGGCATTGGCTGTTTTTATAATGCCACATGCCATTTTCATACCAATTGTTGCATTTGTCCATCACTAAACAAATGCACACCATATTGTCACTTACCTTTCCTTCATTACCACATACAAATAACCCTCACATTATAGCAGCTTTCCTTGTACTCTGCCTCCAATATACAGTAAATTTTGTTTTCTAAGCAGCACTAATCAACATGGGCTTTGAATGGTGTGTTACTAATAATCAACTTCATTTCTACTGCTGTTGCTGGATGTTTCACTGCCTTTATAGCCTGTAACAGCTGTTCACCTTTAAAGTTATAAGGATCGATGCTACTTCAGTGTTAAATGTAAATCAAAGTTAAAAGCGTGCTTTCCTTAAAACAAGGGTCAGTTTGTGCAGATCTACACTCTCTCCGCTTATCTCATTTGCAGGGACCACCTTTAAAACAATGGCCTCAGGGGTTTCTTTCCACCCTAGCTGAGACCTGACAACTCTCCTCCGCTGATCTCTGTTGCTGCAACGCCGCCTCGCTATCATAAAACACCTCTGCCTGTTTAGCCTGCACAACAACCAGCATACTTGAATGACTGCCTCCTGTCCATCAGCAATCTGCTCTGCTATTAACTGTGCTCCGATGTGTACAGCGTAACAGCTGAGTATTCTTGCCTTTCAACAAAAGCGGCTCTCTTATCAGCAAGCAAATATGAGAGTGCAGCGATCTGTGAAAAACTAAGTTATCCTGCATTTATCTCCTGTTTCTCAGGGTCAAAGACCCGAAATCAAAACACACTTTAACACTGAGCGTCGTTGCTTAATCTGTGTGGCATTCTCTTTATACATTTTGGATGTACTGCTAGCTGCTTGCGACTTTTTGGCCATCTATTTCATCTGTCTTGCCTCACAACTAACTGCTTTATAATAATTAACAATACATAACCTGTCTGACCAGCAGACAAGTGTATATTTTCTATTTTAGCCCTTTGCTCTCCACTTTATGCAGAGGCGGCTCTCTGCGTCTTTGACTAAGCCACGGCCTGCGATTCTTCACTCTACACCACGTTGCGTTAAAGTTGTGGCTGCTGCCACCGTTTTTAGCGGAGAAAACACAGCTGTAATAGCTGATTCTACCGTATACCTAAAAACTTTAGAAATGCTGTGTATGCGCTGACATGTCGGCTGTATGCCAGCATGCGATTATAGCATATTTGCCGCTTGTGGAGCGATCCATCCCTGTCTTTGAAAAATGAAACCAAACACACAAAATGAACACATGATTACTCCAGTTAAACCTGCTTCGCTCAAAATGTATTCGGGTATTTCCCTCCACTTGCCCTTTACCTGTTTCCTCAAAGGTAAGTGTTCTACGTCAAGTTCGTTATCGGGTTGGTCTACTGTTGCACTTTAAGATGAACACACACACACATAGATAAACACACACACAGACCCTAACCACAACAGTGCTCCATGAATGACACACACTAGCTGATTAACCCTTAGCACTTTAAACCACACAAGTGCTATAGGAATACACAGCCTGTCATTCACACTTCAAGAGACTTACTTATTTTAGCACGAACAACAATACAATGTTTTAGTGATATCTCAGACCTAAATATTACTTTTGGTCTACAAGAATACATTTAAACATACAAAAACTCAGCACTCTTGACTATAGGCCGTTCATCAGCCAAGAATACCTTCTTTCGTATTTGTTCCTTCTATTGAGTAACGCTCTTCACTCTCAGTCATATAAACCTCGAGCACAGAAATAATGGCAAAAATCCGGCTGTCACCAGGTGCTCAAAGAAATCTAACTTATTACTTCAATCACTCTAGACATTAAGACAAAGCATTGAAAGTTAAAAGCAGCATGGTATTTATTGCAAGAATAATAATAATACCACAAGAACAAAGAACACTAGAAAATAGGTAGTGATAGGAAAGTCTGAATATATATAGTCTTTAGAAAAAAGCTTACGAAAAAGTTACAGATGACAAGGATGAATGTCCCAGGGAGGCGTTTGATTTAGCTAATCGATGTTCATGATGCCTTTCTGATGACCAGGGCCGTCTTCATCCGTTCCTCTTCTTCTTCTCTTCTTCTCCCTTTTGCTTCTCTTTCTTCTCCTTTGCTTCTCTCTTCTTCTTTCCAAACCAAGGCATATTTATTATAAATGTCAAGCCTTGGTTTCAAAATACATAGCACCTGATTGGCTGGCTGTCCAAATGATTGATGAATTAATTCAATGTCCGTTTTCCCACAAACAAAACCTTTGATGTACTCTGAGGTATCAGTAGTTCTTCCTGTCACAGACTATAAAGAAATTGTTGTTCCAGATGTCCATCCATAAAGTAATCAATAGCCTGAGGTATCAGCTCAGCATCCTTTCCCAGGCTATAAAACCAAATTAGACGAAGCTATGAACAAGTGTTATAAAAGTAAGGTGTAAGGAAGAAAACTTTGCTTTAATTTGTTAATTTCATCTGTTGTCGTGTCTTGAACAAAATATAATGGAAACCAAAATGTACAGATTTTATACACCATAACAGTATGTTAAGTCAACGCGAGCATATGAGTGTCTCATGGATTATGGTTAGAGGAAGATAAAAGGGGTGACACCAGCATTGGCTCTCTTCCATTTTCTGTTATAGAAATGGAGAAAGCCAACATGAAGGGCGTTCAAGTGTCACTTCTGGCAGATCATCAGTAGCCCAAACTCCTCCTTATAAAACGTTTGTTGACAGAAGGATTTACTAAAGAACCGCTACCAAAAAGTGTGAGACCTCAGCTTCGGCAGCTAACCCTATTGGACTGTAAAGCGTTATAATTTTTCTTATTTAAACCATGGGCATTAAACAGGGCATCCTTATTTTATGTTCTTTCATTCTTGTTAGTTTTACAATTATTACACTTTTACAGGAGCCCTTTCATTGTATACCATTTGCAGCATAAATCAAATTCACAACCACACTGTTGGCTTGCTCACTTATGATTAAACCTGACACTGTGTGCCTTCAGGGACATTGTCACTTTTTCATAATATGTAGTCATGTGGAAGACTAGCAACTTCCATGCATAATCACACCCAAGTCCTAAGAGTATGTGAGGTAGAAGCACTAACCCTTGAGCCAACATGCTGCTTTGGATTATACTTTTCACTTTGTGAAATTTACTAATTCCATTATAGCTTATATCTTAAGTAACAGAATAATAATATATTTGAGAACACTGATACTGCAGCAAAGCATTTGAATATTCAAAAGTTAATTTCTTATCCTATACAGAATGAATTTAAAATGGTATGCTTGAGCAATTTCTCTTCATCTTCTTCTGTACAAATGTCTGAACAGAATTTAAAATTCATCCTGGCAACAACTGAACACAGCAATTACGTCCTTTCCCTCTAAGCACACATGGAAACTGCAGTGCACAAGACAGATCATAAAAAGTGACTATTGACTAAATTAGCTGTTGCAAAAATAACTTTCTGAATAATACTTCATGTTTTAAATATAATTGTTTGAGGACCCTTGCATAAGTAGAATTTGTTAAATAAATTATTTGTATACTTTTGCTATAGTGTATGAACTGCTTACAAACTTGTTTGATGGTCACTTTGGAAGTGGAATCTATGTTGTGTTTTGGAACAAAAATATGGCCAGAATGTCAGATTCCTGTAAATAAACTCCTTTATTATTCTTTTTAGGAGACATTATATGGACTTGAAAAATGAGTAAATGGTGATGCAGTGGGTAGCTCGGCTGCCTCACTGTGACAGATGTCTGGTCAATAGTACAGGTAATCTAACCTAGACACTGTTAAAATATCTGACTATGCCACCCAGTTTTATCAAGAGACTGGGAACTCCTGAAATTTACCAATAATAGCACACAGGTTTCTTTAAATTGGGCGGTGAGTAAACACACAAACAAAGACACAACAGTAATTTCAGGAAAAGCAACAGTGATTCTATTACACCAGACAATAATAAGTACATTAAAAAGATAAATGAACATAAACAAAATCTAACAGTATCAGGAAGAGAATTCCTTGTTTAGAAAGTAAAGCACACAATCCACCCTCTATAAGTCTAATTAAAAACAAAAATGAGAGGATACTACCTTTAGTGGTGCAGAGTCCAGTTTGTTCTCTGGGTTACCTAACACTTAATTGTTTAACTGTCCACAGATGCACCGGACACCCGTTTCCCAACAGAAGTTTTGTCAAATCGTTGAGTCCTTGTCAGCGTCTCTTCATCCTTCCTTTTTTCCACTCTGGGCTCCTTGTATTGCTGTGACGCCTTATTTCTTGTCTGCCAGCTTTGCTCTGTCCTTTCATCGGCTTCCCTCTCGGCTGGACCCACAACTGGTGTCTCCTTGTGGAGCTGTCTCTTCCTCCCTGGAAGTAGTGTTGCCGTCCTGCTCACCGCGTGCATCCGAGGTACCCTCGTCTGCCTCCACGAGTCCCTGTGCTCTCTCCAGTGTCTTGGCAGCGTTCTCAGTGGACCGTCCCTCCTTTGCCTCTCCTGGCCAGAGAATAAATCGCCTTCAGTCCCTGCAATTATCAGTTCTGAACAACCAGATTAAACAATGGACATCTAAATTTCCTGGGTTTAACACATATGAAACACAAGTTAACAAAATGTATTGTTACCAACCATTAATGAGTACAGATCTACTGTTTAGAAACCAATATTGTCAAACATGTTATTTGCCAAGTCAGGTAAATACAGAAATCCTCAAGGAAGGAGCAGTTCTGTTATTACAACTTTGTATTTTTGTAATCTGAACCAGCCAAAGCCTTCAAAGTGGTGACTCCTTTGCAATACAGCAAATACCTACAATCTGCAAACAGCCTTTTAACTTCTCACCCCAAATGCCAACAATGGGTGCCTATTGCCTGTTCATCTGCTGGGTTGTAAATGTAATATGACATGTTTCTCTTCCTAGAGAAATGGAATGACTCAGTGTACAAAAAATGTCCCCCTCTGACATCACAGATCCAGTATCCTTGCCTTAAATCCTGTGACTGGACATTATTCGTATTTGCACATTCTGCTTTCTGTGTTGTGTGGGTGCTATAGTACTGTGAATTCCTCAAACGTTCCTAAAAGAAACAGTACTGTTAAACCTCAAAGAATTTGGCCAAGGCATCTCATCCTGCATCCTGAAAAGCTGTGCATACAGCTGTCATAGGAGTTCACTGACATCTTCAACATTTTGCTTTTTTATGTACAGTGCTGCAGTGTTTTAAGAAAACCACAATTGCCTCCAAAGAAATCTGCTGTTTTTCTACCCAAATAACTATCACCCCATTGTGTTAACCTCTGTAGGTTATGAAGTGTCTAGAGAAACTGGTTATGATCCACATTAACACAACATCCCTGCTACCCTGGATTATTTACAATTTGCATACCAGTGTAAAGATTTGTGGATGATGCCATCTCCCTCACTCTGCACACTGCTCTGGGACATCAGGAAAGAAAAAACACCTATGTCAGGATACTCTTCATTGACTATGGCTCTGCCTTCAACACCAGTGTGCCCTCTAGCCTTGAGGTAAAACTCAGAGACCTTGGCCTGAGTAGCTCCATCTGTGGCTGGGTGTTTGACTTCTAGACAGTGGGTACTGGCAAAATAGTTCTCCATGCTGGTCACCATAAATAATGTTCAGGAGACTACTGCCTTAGCTCACTGCTATACAGCCTATCATTGACAGGTGGAAATCTGGTTTCCGTTCGCTGCCACACTAAGGACCAAAACAAGATAGTGACAATGGGCTGACAAGGTGTTCTAGTTATAAGAATATTGCCCCACTATTGGCAGATGATGGTGACATAGCCAGCCTCAGTGAATCATGGAAAGTCATGATGGTGACTGGACTTAAGACTTTCAGTATACAAATCAAGCCTCAGGAAAACTACTGACTAGAAAGCAACTGTGAGTAACCTTTTCTTCTCTTTTGGGAATCATGGTGAGCTCAGAATAAGTGTCTAGATGTCACTGATAGCTTGGAGGGAACACATTGGTTGTATGGATGACCTCCTGTACTCAATCTCCATGCTCCTCGGGTGCACCAATGGAGCAAAGGGCGTATAGCTATGCACTTCGTAGTCAGTAGACAAAATAAATGAAGCTTTTTCCCAAAACAGATGGAACCAGCTTAATATTCTAGAATTAAAATAACATCTGAAACCAGCACTCTGATCTCTACAAAACATACCTGAAGTCACGATAAATATTAAATTAAGTAACTGAAGCACACTCATTTTTAAGTAACAGGATAAAGTAATTTGTTGATAATCACTACAATTATATAAAAAATATTAACTGCTTATAGTGCCATAACTAAAAGAATCAAGACAGAAAACAGAAGCTCTGTGTGCTGTTTGTTGTTTAAAGAGGTTTTGGAATTTCCATCATTTTATTTAACTTTTACATTTAAATTTTACCATTGTATTTTTACAGTGCCAGAAACCATGATGGCTGAGAGTGCTAAACTGTCAGACTCTTAAGACTTTGGCCTCCAAATTATAAGCTTGTAAAAATGGATGTTTATCTGACAGTAAATCATGAGCTTGTTATATGTAACAATAACGAGAATACAGGTCCTTAGCTGCCTGTTTATAACTTACTTAAAGGTATAATGACCTTGGCACAGATAAAAGGTATTACAATACGAGAACTTTAAGGATTTTGTCAAATGCTCTGTGGACTTATATGTCATTGAGTGAAGAGCACTTCTTGCACTTTCACATTATTTGTCTTTTCCATTTGGAACTTTGTTCTCTCCTCAGCTCACGTTTAGGCTGTTTGCTGTATCTTTCTCCACTTTGTAGGTCAAGTATGTCCCTTTCTGTCAGAAGTGATTAGGTGTTGAAATTCTCATCTTGAAGTTTAGTCACAAGTACAGAGCTTGAGCTTGGAGGAGTAGATTTTGGAGCTGAATCATACCTTCCATCAACAAGGCTCTATGAGAGTAGTTCCCAGGCCCAAAGAAAGTGAAAGGATTTCAGCTACCATTTACAAGCTTATGAATGAATATTATATCAGACACATTCTTGTCAAAGAATTCTCTTCAGACATGTCAGCTCAACCTCAATTAACACCTCATGTTATATGATGAAAATTAGAGAACAAGCTGACCAATTTCTTGTGTATGGCTTAGCTACCCAATAGTTCAGCCTGGAAACTAGTGGGACTGGAGACATAGGCTTTCTCCTTCTGTGTTAAATCTGTTCTTCTTACAGAGAAGTCTTGCATAGCCTCTAAACACCTAACAAAAGTGCCTTAAATGGACCTCTCCATAATCAGATCATCAGATGTACAATGTTTGACCAGGCCTTCAAAGGTATTTGCTCAGTAAGCAGTGATCTGTAATAACTGATACAATATCACATGTGGAAGCATACCACATGAGCAGCTACAAATGAGTCACAATTGACAGGTAGAAACAAAATAAATATTATTGAGTTCCTAAATTTAAGAGTTAAAAAAACAAGCAAAACCAAAATCACAAGGTAAACATAGTATAGATGAATAAATCAAACATGCAAATAAAATGTAATATTCAAAAGAAGAACCCAAAAGGAGAAAAGGCTCTAGAATCACAAGACACTGTAGACTAGCATGAGTGGTATTACAAAGCCACATGAAGAAATTTTCTTACAATTCCCATCCTGTGAATGCAGTGTGATTAGTGTTAACCAGTAACAGATTACAGATGGCAGGAGCAAGTGGAAAAGCTATGTAAGTGACCAGCTAGGGAGAGATTGGACACCATTCTTAAAGTAGGGGACCACCATAATAAGACATCGAAAAAATATATTTAAAGCAAAGACAAGTTCAGGTCTACAAATTACCTCCAGTTGACACACTAGACAAGCTGGGAAAAAG
>NW_024377838.1:0-12165 GCF_016835505.1 Polypterus senegalus
TCTAGTCATTCATTACTTGCCCAAATCAAAGCATTTTGGGTTCAAAGCAGGGAAAATATTAAGAAAACGGCTCTTTTTCTAGCACTGCGTCCTTTAATGGGGAAGTGACATGTTTTCACATCTTCTATAACTTTGTGATTTTAGTGTGACTTAGACATGGCATTGTGCAGGTTGTAACATCATTTCAACAGGGTCATCCGAATCAACAAGCTAATTAAAAGGGCAGGCTCAGTTACAGGGACACTCTGGACCACCTGGAGGTCGGCTGAAGGAGAAAATTAAACAAAACTGAGTGCCATTATGAACAGTGCTGCACACCCACTCTCTGACACACAGACACAGAGGACTTTCAGCCAACCATTATTCGGCAGAAGTGTGTCAAGAAACACTTTATGCCAAAGACAATACACCTACGTAATGGATCACTGGGACTGGGTCTAGGACTGCCAAGTTGAAATTTTATTCTAGTGTGTTTTCAGACCATATTGGTGTCTATCCTATCTTCCTATCTATCTATCTACTCTATCTATCTATCTGTCTGGAGGTCCCAGCAAAGGAGGACAGGACTTTCACCTAATGAATTATTGCAGAAGTGTGTAATGAAATGCAATGGGGGCTCCTTTATACCAACAGCAATACACCTGTAAGACCTCACTGACTGGGACTGGTAAGTCAAAGTTTCCTTTCTTTTTAAATTTTCTTTCCTTTTAGTCATTTAGGCCTCTAGTTATTTGCATCTTATCTCCAAAAATACTTAACTAACGAAAATCCTGAGTGTACTTGCAAGTACATTACAGGTGGATGCAGCCAAAGTAGAGTTAATTTCTTTTGAATGAACATTTGTCAGTGTTTTGTTGTTTTATTACTGACAGAGTTGATCACTTACTAAATGAATATACATTTTTTCTGATTTGAAATAATATTAAGTTACAAATACAGATAGATATTATTATATGTATATGTACACATATACTGCACAATGCAAGTCATTATGGTGTGACTGCTGGTAATAAATAATTAAGGGTTTGAAATCTTATAAAGCAATTAAGCTAAACATTAAGGCAAAAAAGTATGCTCCATTAGCAGTAGTAATTAGGTACTAATAAAAGTGATGGCAGCAAAAACCTGTAATTACTGCAGCCCTTCAAGATCTGAATTCAACTCCTCTGGATAATACCTTCTTTGAAATGGTTATGTCTTTTCCAAATAGCTGCTCTGCTTCACTTGATGTTTTGATATTTTCTCTACAGTTAGCTGCATTTGAATTGTGGGGAGCAGATAAACTACTTGATAGATGATAGATAGATAGATATGATAGATATGTAAGGCACTGTAAAAGAGATTGACAGACGGAGCTTTATTTTTACAAAATCCATTATCCATTATTTTACAAAAGGTCTTTACATAAGTAGATAAATAAATAAATAAATAGATAGATAAATATATTGTAGCAACCCGTGGTTGAGTATTGAAGTTTTCGGAGCCGAACTCTGCCGTGCACTTCCCCCAAGCTATCAGCTAGCGGAATCCAGCCTTATGCACGCAGCTGTACCCAGCTCATTAAGTAGGCGAGCACTCGTGTCCCATACACCGCCGCACTCGAGTGTCTCCGTAATAATTGCATAGATGAAATCTAGCAACACACAGCTCTGTCCTTTTGTATCTCTTTCTTAGAGCAGATAGTCAGAAACAAAGCTCAACATATTGCAAGGCCATTGCCAAGGCATTTCTGAAGACATTTTTCCCATTGATGGTAACTTTACAATAATTATACTTGGGCTACAAATGTCCCAAACCCCCCCAAGCAACTGCAACACAATACACATATACATTCCCAATACAAAAGGAAATTGACTGCCTTGCTTGCCCAGCGCAAACAGTAAAGCGTTACAGAATTACCCACAATGCACCATGCACTAGCGCTGACTCCCGGGGTCATTACAATATATTTAAACATGCACACTCGGTCTGAACATACACCAGAATAACTAAAAAGGAACCCAAATTTTAAAAAAGAAAGGAAACTTCTGACTTACCAGTCCCAGTCCTAGTGAGGTTTTATGCAGGAGTATCACTGTTGGTATAAAGGAGCCCCCGTTGTGTTTCACAACACACTTCTGCTGAATGATTCATTTTCTAGAAAGTCCTTAGTACTGGTGTGTCACAGAGAGGATTTTGTGGCAGCGGCTGGGGTTGTGCCCAGCCGAACACCTGGAAGTAACGGAGATGGTCCAAACCGCCCTGGTCCACGAGAGGACAGCCGCCCTGGTCTGTATGGGGACACGGGAACTGAGCATGGAAGCTAAACCCCTGTTGGGGCCCGTGCCACCACAAGAGCCACCAGGAGGAGGGGGAAGCCCCAGATGTCAGCACTTCTACCACACCTGGAAGTGCTGCGGAAGGAATTCAGGGCGCCAGAGTGCTTCCGGTGCTCATGCGGCACTTCTGCCACATCAGGAAGTGATGCCGAAGACCGTCACAGAGCACCTGGAGTATTTCCCGGTGGCTATAAGAGGCTGCCTCCTCGACCCGGAGTCGGGAGGAGAGGAGTAAAGGCGGCAGAAGGCAGAAGGAAGTCCAAACGGGAGAGAGACGGACTTTTGAAGGGTGTTTGGTGGACTGTCACTGTGTTGTGTGCGGGAACTGTAAATAAACGTGTGTTTTCGGGACATTCTGTGCCTGCCTGTTTGTGTCCGGGCTGAACTACCACAATGTGCAGCATTGTTCATAATGGCACGCAGTTTTGTCTTCATTCTCTCCAGGGTGTAGAGTGTGTCCCATAACTGAGCCTGCCCTTTTAATGAGCTTGTAGATTTGGTGATCTTATAAAGAAGAGTGCAATGTAAGAAAATTGTACTTTTGCTGCAGCTCAGACTCAGACAATGTTTACATCTGATGAATATTATTTAAAAGATCTTTTTCCATCTGCACTTACAATTCCTTATTAATTTTCAATATACTGTACAAAGTATTCCCTAGACTTTTCTTTGTATTACCGGTTTACACTGTGGAAGTAAATCTAGACTTTATTATTATGAGCAAAAGAAAATTACGAATGCTGCATATTAAGAAAGATTACTAGACAAACATACAGTACATGTTAATTACAACACCAGCAGAAGGGCAGTGTGTCTCATGAGAATAGTGGACTGCAAATAAATAGGTTTTTTAGATGGAAATGAGACTTCAAATGAGCAAATAATCAGCAACTAAAATTATTCAAACATGAGAGCTTATGAAACTATTTATATTCAGCATATCATTTTTTATACATGAAGTATATTAAGACTACTGGAATCAATTCAACATTTAACACGTTAAAGAATTTACATATATAACGTAATATTTGGAGACTTAATGAACTGTACACATAACGTATCATCAGGTCAGCGGCTAGAAGTCCTGTTTGTTCTTCACTCAGTATGTGAGCAGACTGACTCAATTTTCAGTAAGCCTGTAGCCAGAACACGTAGGGACAGTGATAAGATGGAGACATGTTCAAAAGTCTCAGTTGGGGTCTGAATCTTGTAGAAAAAAACCTTTATGTAACATTTTTTAGTCTCTTACGCTTTTCAGTTATATTGCCTTTTGTCTTGAATGATTTCATTCAAGTATGCAGTCCCTCCAGCAAGGCCCTAACCCTGGAATAGAGCATCATGTGTCTCCCCTCTATGTGACCTAAGACAGGATAATCTGATGTCCGATGGATTTATTTATAATGGACTAAAATATTATCAGCTATATGCTAAATATGCTTTTGAATATTCAACTATTCATTCGAGTGGTTGCTCTGTGGTTAGGACCTGTGCTATTCTGGAAGATTGCGGTTCAAATGTCATTATTGCTGGAAGGGTCCTACTCTGCTGGACCCTTGAACAAGACCCTTACCTGAAAATTTGCTGTAGGGTGCTGAACAATGGCTGACCCTGTGCTCTGACCCCTCAAAATGTCATGCAAAAGTACAATGTTCCCTCAGGAATTAACAAAGTATATCAGGTAAGGTCAGTTCAGGTTGGGGAGCTTGCACGTACAGCACCTACCACATGACAAAACAGCTTGGGATCCTTGTTAGCAACCTCCCAGGAAGACATGCAGTCCAGTCCCACCCTCTGGAAATGACCCTTTATCTGCTGCAACTAGGTGTTTCGTGGGAGTCTCCTTGGCCTGGTCCAGCCAGTCAGGTCCTGAACAATGAGGGTCCTGTAAGCGGATCAACCTCGGGAATCACGCCACATGGCGTAGTGCCATAATTGATGCTCCCTCACAATGCTGGTCATGTGCCTCATTCGGTACTCCATGAGAAACTGCTCATTCTTCATCTCAAGTCACTGGATAGCGTCCATGTCTACTAAGTGTGTGTCCTGGGTATGACATTAAACTGCATCAAAGGTTTCACATGACTTTACTCTCTGTTATCTTAAAAAAACTACACTGATATAAAGGCCTTTTGAAGTTAAATATTTTTTATGGCAAGTGCTGCACAAGTAATTTCCAGTATATTTTTGCAAGGAATGTTTGATTCACTATTTATATTCTAATGATGTAAATGGTGTAGTAAAATATACAGTATATTATGTTAGGGTACACTGACAACGAGAAAAAAACCCAGTCCAAATAGAATAAGTTCTAAAGGAAACAAATCTCTAAGACCCAGTCACATTACACCTGGCCCTGGCCAGTGGTCCTCAAGAAAAGACAACGTATTTTTAAAATTTATAAAAGAATGTTTAACTTTAGAATACAAGTTTATATGGAAAATTAATATAGATCATGAGTGTAAAGAAACAACTTCAAATAGAAAAATACCAGATGTATCCATTAATAGGCACTAACAAGAAGAGGGTCTTGGCCCTGACCAATGGTCATGAGAATTCTACAGTGGGCAACCCGCACTTCCATCCTATTCTGGATTCAGAAGGTGTAACTTGAGAAAACATTATCACACCAAGAAGATATTAAAAATATGGAAAGTTTCATAATGGGCCAATCATAACTTTTCTGTACTTAAAGGAAGCCTCAGCAGAGTTCTATGAAGGAATACTTCTAAGGTAAAATATGTGATCAGCCTTGATTTAAATAGTTCATTCCAGAGTCTGAAGACCCTGTAGCTAAACTGTAAGAGTAATGCAATTGAATCTGAAATTGCAAGGAAGCTTGCATGTAATTTCTGATTTCATGGTGTGTGCTCAGAAAAGAAACTTCAAAATGCTCAGTTAGGCTTGTTGAGTTGCCTTGCTATTTAGAATTTAGTTTGGTAAAACTTCTGTCTACTATGTGAACCAGCGATGGTACCCACTTTTGCTGGCACAGACATTTTTTCCACGTGAACCTAAACTGAATAAGCACGCTAGACATTATATTTGAGAATACTGGTTTATTTTTGAAATTTAGAACCAACTCTTTCACTTTACTAAATCAATAACATACTGGTGAAAGAAAGGAAGCATCATTCAGCTGTATAGTTAATTTTTATTTATGAGTAGTGAAGAGTGGTGCTAAGAGAACCCTTCTGAATTCCCTTAAGATTGAGATCAGTGAAACGTGGAAATTTTTGCGAACTTGGCAAAATGAACTGAAGTCAATGATTAAGAAGGAGAAGAACTGGTTTTGATTAGATTTTAATGGTGCAAAGGTCTTTTAATGTCCCTGAGGGTAGGGAAGCATCTGGTGCCGACTATGCAGGACCGATTATTGTGACCAAAATTGTGACTTGGGCTATGAGACATATATTGAGATATACAGGTAAGTTAAACTCTGGCCCACACTACTTTGAGCTCTTTATCTTTGCTGCATCTCTGAGCTGCTATCACTACAACTAAGTAAAACCCACAGAGTCTGTGATGCAAGGGATCAGTGTTATATGGTCTTTGTTTCTGTCACTACCTGATCACGCTACATAGCGGGCAATGTACAGTGAACCTATGTATGAATCTATCTTCATCTTGTCTATGCACAGTTCAGATCAGGCTGTCCCACAAAGTGTAATGTTGAGTGAAGCTTTTTTTCTTTTTTTAAACATGTGCAGAGTGCAAATCAGGGTGCAGTACCAATCAGGCAGTGACATCCACATGTATGTTGTCACACACGTGAATGGGAGGCAGCAGGAGGGCCTAAATAATAGTAGTACCACACAAGACCAGGAGGTGGTGAGGTGTACTAACTTCTCTTTGGTCTCTGCAGACTATCGACGGGAAATCCCACTAGGTGCCGTGCCATGGATGACATCTCTTCCTGTCCACTGAGACGCCACTTCCGCACCAGGCCATGGATGACGTCATCTCCTGTCCCAGAAGAGGCCACTTCTGGTTCTAGCACTATGGATGATGTCACTTCTGGTGGAGAACCTATGGACAGAGCCTTCCGGTTCTGACCCTTTTGATGACGTCACATTCCTTTCTGGCCTTTAAAGTCCCCATATTCATATAAACTAGTCTGTTCTGTTTTGGACTCAATCCTGTGAACATCTCTTACAAAATTACCCAATTTGCAGCCAGGTGCACAATATGCAGGTGGCTGCCCCAAACCTATTTAATGTCTGTTATTGTGATAGTGTACTGTATATCCATAAATTATTCAACCGTGGATGAAGCAGATTTAGCAGTGTTGTAAATTGTGAGGTGGATTACACTTACAGTGCACAAGCATGACATTTCTGCACATTCCAGATGTAAATTGGACAGGTAGCACAGATCAGGTAATAACATCAATGGCTGGTCCAGCCCTGGGATGTCATGTTGATCTCTCAAAGAATCATGGGATTCTAGGGGAAAAAAGTTTGCCTAAGCCATCCCATGGTAAATTTTTTGAAATGCTACGTATGAGTCAACAGTTCATGCGCTATTGAATCTGAAGCATGCAACCAGTGAAATGTGCACATTGACAACATAAAGAACAACATAAAAGTGTTTATTCCTATATGAAAGTATTTTCCTGTGCTAGTTCTGCATGTATCTGCCTGTAATTTTAGTGTTTGAATAGATTACTCTAGTTAAATCCACCAGAATAATTTCATGTCATGTGTAAGCATTTTGTTGAGCCATAAGAGACGAGCTATCATTGTTCTGGTAGTGCGGTGCCCTGTTTACCAGTTATGATGACAATCTTGGTGATCTCAATCCTAAAATGTACAAGAGGCAGAAACGCTATTCAGTACATTTCTCCACAGCACTTGGAGTGTATGTCCTCAGCTTCATCAACAGAAATAGGAAGCAATGGGCAGCTTTTAGGTAATGGCAAAAGGGGGGGTTCCTCTGTAGTAAGAAATTGTATGATGGTGTGTTTTAGTAAGACTTTGTGCAGAAAAAAAGTAGCATGTCAATTAAAAAATGCAATGCCCTTCAGTTTTCTGCACCACCTGATCAAAGTTCTGTGCAGCCACCTGTGATGTTGGAGTGTTTGAATGAAAGCAGGTGCCCCAACCGCCATAAGATCCACTGCATCAATTGTTCTAAAATGAAGCCTTAAAAAAAAAGCCCTGCAGATTTTGTTATTTTTTTTCTCTCCAGCTTAAACTTTTTCTTTTTTCTGTCCACCCTCGGCAATTGACCTTATCATCAGATTGTCATTTAGAGACTAAAAAAAAAAAAATTCTATACCCAGCAAACATGCACACAATGGCCCCCTGCAGGCAAACCATGTTAATTAGGGAAAACCCAATTAAATACTACACTGGTTCAATGGGAGGCAATTACAAGGGGCCCCTAATACAAGTTCCCTTAGTTGCCCAAAATGGGTTAACAGCTGGCAGTACACGTTTAGTAAGCCCTTCTTTAAAAAGTGTTTTAAAATTGCATTTTTTTGTATTGTTGCTAATATTTTCGTGTTGTGGGTTGTAAAAACACAAAAAAAATTGGGAGTGGTCTCCCCTAGACTTTCTTGTATACTCAGACATGGGGATGGATATTTGGGGAGTAAAATTCCTAAATTTCTTTAGGAGACCTGGGTTCATTTCCCAGGTCCTACCTGTGTGGAGTTTGCATGGTTTCCTCCAGGTGCTCCGGTTTCCCTCCCACATTCCAAAAATATGCAGGTGAGGTGTATTGGCAATTCTAAATTGTCCCTGGTGTGTGCTTGGTGTGTGTTTTATGTGTGGGTGGGTGGGCTCAGCCCGGGTTTGTTTCCTGCACCCTGTGTTGGCTGGGATTGGCTCCAGCAGACCCCTCGTGACCCCCGTAGTTAGGATATAGCGGTTGGATAATGGATGGATGGATTTCTTTTGGCATTCATTTTACCCGTGCTTGAACTCACCTTTATATTTGGCGGCTACACTAAATTTAATTTATTTTTCTTCCATGTAACTAAACAGGATGAATTTTTATAATTTTCTTCAATGCATAAGGAAAAGCTAAGCACAGCTCACTAGACTTGTAAACACGAGCACCTGACTGCCACATTATTTATTAGAATGTTTTAGGACAGGCGAGGAATTTACTTTCACCATTTTCTTGTGGAAACCAGCATATAAAGAAAACCGCCAAGTACAAGGGATCACTGTGTATCATTGTATGCTGGGATAGCAGAGCAAAAGTTTAAAGCAGTGATGCCCACCTCAGGTCTATTCCAGTGTCAGGTCACTTTGTGGCTGTATTTTGCTGATGATTTTTATCTAATCATTGACTACAGTCGAGGCAGGAAGGACTGAGGTTTACCATACATGATGGGGCTGTGTTTCAGAGATGGTGGAGTGTAATACTGGAGCACTTCAGGAAACTCCTCTCCTTTTCCCCTTTACCCTCTGCACAGTAAACTTCCAGCACAATACCAGGGCCGCCACCTACAGAAATTTTCAGATGACTCATCTATTATCAGCTGCATTAATAATGGAGATGAGTCAGAGTACAGGAAAGTCATCTTGTGGTGCACATACAACAACCTGCAACTCAACATCATCCAGACAAAGAGCTTGTTGTGGACTTCCAGCATGTCAAGGAGGCTCTCAGACTACTCACCATCCATGGGGAGGACATGGAAGTGGAGCAGAGCTACAACTACCTAGGGATTCACATAAACAACATGCTGGACTTGGTCTGACAACCCAGTAGTGTTGGACAAGAAGGGCCAAAGCAGACTGAACTTGCTAAAGGGACTCTGCTTCTAGAAATGTTCTACCAGTCCATAGCAGCCAGTGTGGTGGTCTACACTGCAGTCACTTGGGGAAGCAACTTGAGCTCAAAAGAAGCACAACGTCTTAACAAATTTATCAGGGAAAATGTTTCCATCATGGGGTCCATCCTGGGCACAATGGATGATGTTGTGGAAAAGGTGGCTAAAATGGATGTCATCATGAAAAAATCCCTCCCAGAAGTATGTTTAGCCATAAGCTCATTCCACCATGGATGTGCTAAGAAGACACCTCAGGGGGTCATTTCTGCCCACTGTTATCAGGTAATTCAATGTTCCCTCCCAATGTACCTGTTAAGTTTATCGATTAATTGTTTGTTGGCTGTATTATCTGTCCTGCAAGAGTCTGTATCCTTGCGTTTTTATTATTCTGCTGTATACATTTGAATTTCCTTATGGGATTAATAAAGTTTATTTAGCCTATTCTAATCTAAATGACCAAAAGATCTAAACAAACTCAACCAGTCTAGTTTTTAGTTTGTTCTTAAAACTGTCATGGATCTAAAGAGGCCCCTGCAATACAAGCCCTTATTCCAACTAATCTAAATTATTAAGATATCTTTGGCCTGTAAAACTATCTCGCATCAGTAGGAGAATAAACTGTAATTGGAACAAACCATAGTACAAAACAAACACAAAGACTGGAGGATGCATAGTTCAAGGAGAGACTTTACTCTTAATAAGGAATCCTTATGACTCACAGAAGCTGTAATGGCAACAACAATTAATTCTAACACACTGAGTTTATGTGTTTTTTTACAATGTCTGCGCCATTTATTAACTTCCTGATGCAGTTTGTTTCTGCCTCAAGTTTGGTTACACTACTACAGAGGTGGTGCTGCCAAGTTGAAAAGCTGTAAATCTGTTCTGTCAATGCTGCCACCAATTTTAGAATGCTTAAAATGTGTTATATTTAAAATTGAAGTTTGCAAGATGTTAATAAGCCTAATGGGCTGACAATTAAATATTTAAAGCTAGACACACTTAAACGTTTAGTTTAAAAAATACAAAATTGTAACATCCATCAACTTCAGCTGCAACACACACACAAAAGCAAATTTATATTTATAATATAATATTTATATTTATAATATTAGTAGACGAAGCTGAGAGATAAATCAGAACAAGCTCCATGTAGTGGCCCACACCTATGAGACCCCGCATTACAAACCTGGGAGGAACTCAGAGGGTGACCCACTGACCTACATCGTGACACTGTGAAATAAATTAGTAAGCAGAAGATAATATATAAATGCTATAACCAGACGCTGTCAATCTATAGGAATGTTCAAAAGTTTCGACTTTTTAAACTCTATTTATTTATTAAAATTTAAAACAAATTATGTCACTTTTAGTCACCTTTCTTTGCGATGCAGTTTTACCAGCATCGATCAACTTTTATTGCCATCGCAAAAGTGTTTTGGGTTGGGCGCATAGCCTCTGATGCACCACTGCTTTCACATCATCATCGCATGGCTGAAGCTGGACGTCCAGCGCCTTCTGCATCTGTAACACTAGTGCGGCCATTTTCAAACATTTCAATCCACTCGTGACGACTCTACAAGAGAATCTTTTCCCCATACTGACCACACATGCGGAGATGAATTTGTGCACCCAGCACACCTTCTGCCCACAAAAAGCGTATGACAGAATGCTGTTCCTCTGTGGTACAGCCATCTTCACTCACGGGATGACAACTCTTATACTAAACTGCAAGGGCAGCCGCCTTGTGTGACGAAAACTCGGACCAGACAGCAGGTGCTTATAAAGGAGAGCAGAGTCACGGTGAGAAGAGTTTCAGAAAAGCAGACAATCAAATATACATGACAGCGCAGGGCTCTTCTGAACCCCGTCTGTTGGTGGGGTCCAGTTTTATACCCCTAGAATGCGTGATTTAATATCATTATAAAATGCAACAGTCAACACATTTATTATACACAAACCTTGAGCCCCTTTAAGTATCCCCTTTGAAAACTTGATTTCGACAAGGGTTGGTCTCGATCCGATGCAGAGATGGACGTCTGAAGTGGAGCTCCGTTAGCAGTGGTGCTATTTTTCATATTATTTGCTTATTATTCTGAGATATCCTGTATTTATTCAACCCGAGAGGGACGCTACAGTATATGTAAACACATATAAACATGGCCAACAAGAAGGGGGTCCAAAGAATCGAAGACTAAAGCTACATCCAAGCTGCGATCAGCAAGCCCTAGCTCGAGATATGGCCTCTCAGAGACAGACCTGGATCAGATGGGCGAAAGTACAGACTCCTCGGGACCACGGTCCGCTACATTGTCGCCGGCTGAGAGCGAAAAAGGGAGCGAAGGTGCGATCGTGAGTGCAGATGTGGATAGCTCAGCGATTGAGAGGATTACCTGAAACTGGAAAAGGCGGAGGTCCAGCGGCTTCAGTTACGCAATTACGCGGGACTGGAGCAGCGGGACACCGGCTTCAGCAGAGTCTGCTGCTTCATCTACGGTACAAGAAGGCACATTTGAGCTATCTGAACTGAAAGTGTTGCTCGCTGAGCTCCAAAGATATAAAGAAAAGCGAGAAGGCTAATGAGAAAGCAATGGCAAAGGCACATGAGAGACTGAAACAGGAGATGAAACAGGCTAATGAATGTCTCGACAGGAAATCCAACAGGCAAATGAAAGGCTGCGACAGGAATTCCAACAGGCAAATGAAAGGCTGTGTCAAGAGGTACAACTTGAACTTCGACAGGTGCTGGGTAAAATTGAAGAGCGCATTGAGAAAAACTCGGTTAAACTGAGCACGCTTTGCTGATCAATTGGAGCATCTTAGTGAGACATTCACGAATCGGATCGAAATAGCCGAACATCTAGCTGCCAGTGCAGAGGAAAGAGCAGTAAATGTCAGTTCCGGAATGTAAAAAACTCGGAGAAAAACTTGGAGACAGACTGGCTGCTTTAGAAGATGGGAGTAGAAGGTATAATGTCAGAATTGAAGGCCTGCTGGAGAATCGAGAAAGTTTAAACCCTGAAATTCAGCTGAACTTTTCAAAAATGGGGCTAAAGAATCTGA
>NW_024377839.1:0-6481 GCF_016835505.1 Polypterus senegalus
CATCAAAGGTCACTCCGTCGACCTGTGAATCTAAGATTTTAAAGGGGCATTTGGTTTTTAAAAGTTAAAATTTTGGCCATTTAAAAACCTTAAAAGAACCCCTTTGGGGAGATAATAATGAAAAAAGGAAGGAAAAAACATTTCATTTTTTAATGTTGATTAATTATTTGTCTTGCCCAATTTGCCTTAAATATTAATAATAAAAAATTTTTAATATTAAAATATATCTCAATATTAAAAAAAATAAAATTTATTATGAAACCACTAAAAAATATTCATAATATATTATAGAAAATAGGGGGTTGGTAAAAGAAATTTCCCGGGAAAATTAAAATTTGAAAATTTAAAAAAATTGAAAAAAAAATAAAAGGGGAACCTGGATTAAACAAAATTTTAGTTATATAGGGGCGTAAATCCTGGCCAAAAGGGCAAAAAACCCGGGTTTACAAACACTTAAGGGCGGCGTAACATTTTGGGGGCGTTGGGATGGGGAAAAAAAGGGAACGGTGACCGACTCATTGGGTTTATATTCTAATAGGTTCTTAGCGTTGGGCCCCCGTGTAAAATTTTTTGGGAAAGTAAAAAATTTTGGAAAATTAAATATGGGGCCGACATGGCATCAACCCAAAGGAAATAAGTATTACTTTTTCCCTTTATAAAGCGCCCTCCCAAATTTTGAAAAAATAAATAAGAAATTAAACCGTTTTCCCATTATACAAAAATTTTGGAAATGAAACCTGTTAACTTTTGTAAGTGCTTAAGAATGACTCCAAAATTTTTGTTTATATGGGGAAGTTGAGAATTATATTTTGGAAAATCTATCTACATGGTTATAACAAAATAAAGGGGCCATTTTGGTTTTTAGGCCCGGAACCACCCAAAAACGGGCATGGGCCGAAAAAAGAAAGAAACATGGGGACGTTGGACCTTAACCGTGGCTGGAATTAAAATAAATGTAATTTTTGGGGCTGGGAAAACCTCCAAATTTCAGTCCCAATTTAAAAGATGTTGAAAATTCAATATGGGGCGACGGTGGCCTCCCCAAAAGGACTTTGGGTTCGTTGGTCACCACCACCGGGAAAAGGGGGGTTTAAATAAGAAAGTTAAACATCGGGGTTGACCTTATGACCGTAAAATTTTGAAATAAACCTGCTTTTTTGTAAAAAAGGGGGCTAAATTTACCCTTTCTACCTAAGGGGGAAGTTGGGGGGTAGTGTTGGGAAATTCAATATTACAATGGCCCCTCCAAATAAGTGCCAAATCTTTCCCCAAAAAAGTTCTATGGCGCCGATTTGGCATCATACCCTAAAATAAAATCCAAATTTTCAGCCCCCCTACAGGGAAGTTGGGTTATATTGGGAAAGTTAAATTTGGGGCGACAGTGGTCCCAGGAAATAAGTAGAATTTGGTTTTTTTTAAAGGCCCCACCGGTGGATGGCCAGAAAAGAAATTCAATATGGCGGAGTTGTTGGGTGTTATTAGGGCTGAGTTTCAAAAAAAACCTGCAATTTTGTAATGTTTTGGTGGCCGAAACGCCTTTTCCCCAGGGGGAAGGGAAAGGTTTGGGGGCGTTGCTTGGCGGGCCACGGGCTCCCCAATAAGTAGTCCCGGGGTTTTGGTTAGCGGGAAGCCCCCCAAAATTTTTTGAAGTTAGCCTATACGGAAGTTTGAAAAGGGGGTTTAAAAGTTAAATACCCAGGGGGGCCCATACCATTAAATAATAAGTCTGGGTTTCAGCGGGGGTACAAATTTTCGTGAAGATGGGGCCAAAAAGAAATTCAAGGGGGATTTGTAAACCCCGTTATGCCCTTCGGTAAATTTGAAATGAAACCTGCTCAATTTTTGTAAGTGCGTAAGGAATGACCCTGAAAATTTCCCCTTCCCTTAAGTTGAAGAATTATGATATGGTGGGGGGGGGGTGGTGGTGGGAAGTCATCAGTCAGTCGGGCTTTCCTTTATTAGTATAGTTACCATAAAGTTACCAAAAGGGGAAGAAAAAAATCTTACTGGTATTTTATGTAGGGTTTTATCTTACCCATTAAACATCAACAGAATGTTCTGGGTTTTCAAGCTACACACTTTAAAACAAATATTAAATGTCACCCGGTTGACCCGGCATCTGGGGCCCCTTGGGGGGGTTTTTTTTTTTTAAAAAAACAAAGAAGGGGATAAAAAATTGGGGCAGGATGTTTTTTAATTAAAGGGGGGTTATGGGGAAAAATAGGGGGGGGAATTTTACCAAAAAAAAAATGGGAAAAGGGGTCAGATTTGGGAATTTAAAAGGAAATAATTTTGGATTTTTGGGCTTAAAGGGAAAAATGGGATTGACATAAAAAAGTTGGTAAGATGTTGGAAAATTTTTTTAAAAAAAAAGGCCCAAAAAAAAAAAAGATGCAAGGGATAAAATTTAAGGAAACCCCCTTTTTTAAAGTTCAAATTTTTAAAAATTTTTTTTAAACAAATAATCAGGGTCAATTTAAAAAATTTATGGGGTTTAAAAAAAATTGCAAAATTTTACAACTAAAATTTTTAAAACACCCATTTTTGGGTCCCAAAAAAATTTCAGGAAAAAAACAATTTTTTTAAATTTTTTGGGCCTTTTTCAGTAAAATCTTAACCCGGAATCACCAGTGGGTTTTCCCTTTAAACTTACCCTTTTAAAACTTTTTGTTTTGTTTTTTTGGGTTTTTCTGTCGAGTTTAGTCTTCAACAAGTGAAATGCATGCTCAGTTGGGTTAAGATCAGGTGACTGACTTGGCCATTCAAAATTTTCACTTCTTTGCTTTAACAAAACTCCTGGGTTGCTTTGGCTGTATGTTTTGGGTCATTGTCCATCTGTATCATGAAAGCGCCCCAAACAATTTGACTGCATTTAGCTGGATTTGAGTAGACAGTATGTCTCTGAACACCTCAAATTCATTGGCTGCTTCTGTCCTGTGTCACATCATCAATAAACACTAGTGTCCCAGTGCCACTGGCAGCCATGCCTTAAGCCATCACACTGCCTCCACCGTGTTTTACAGATGATGTGGTATGCGTGTGCTATGCTTTGGATAATGAGCTGTTCCGCCTTCTCCATACCATTTTTGTCATCATTCTGGTAGAGGTTGATCTTGGTTTCATCTGTCCAAGAATGTTTTTCCAGAATTGTGCTGGCTCTTTTAGATGTTCTTTAGCAAAATCCAATCTAGCCTTTCTATTCTTGAGGCTATGGTGGCTTGCACCTTGCAGTGCACCATCTGTATTACTTTCATACAGTCTTCTTTTTATGGTAGACTTGGATATCGATATGCCTACTCCCTGGAGAGTGTTGTTCATTTGGTTGGCTGTTGTGAAGGGTTTCTCTTCACCATGGAAATGATTCTGCGATCATCCACACTGTTGTTTTTCTGTGGGCGTTCAGGTCTTTTTGTTTGCTGGAGTTCACCAGTGCTTGCTTTCTTTCTCAAGATGTACTAAACTGTAGATTTTGCCACTCGTAATTTGTAGCAATTTCTCGGATGGGTTTTTCTGTTTCGCAGCTTAGGATGGCTTCTTTCACCTGCATGGAGAGCTCCTTTGACTGCATGTTGTCTATTCCAGCAAAATCTTCCACATGCAAGCACCACACCACACCTCAACTCCAGGCCTTTTATCTACTTAATTAATAATGATATAACGCGGACTTGCCTACACCTGCCCATGAAATAGCCTTTGAGTCAATTGTCCAATTACTTTTGAGCCCTGAAATGAAGGGATTGTGTTAAAAAATGCTTTAGTTGCTGACATTTTATGCAATCTTTTGTTCACCCACTGAATTAAAGCTGAAAGTCTGCTTGAACTGCATCTGAGTTGTTTCATTTAAAATTCATTGTGGTAATGTACAGAAGCAAAATTAGAAAAAATTGTCTCTGTCCAAATATTTATGGACCTAACTATAGATAGATAGATAGATAGATAGATAGATAGAATAGATAGATAGATAGATAGATAGATAGATAGATAGATAGATAGATAGATAGATTTAAAAGGCACTTTACAATAGATAAATGCTCCTTCAGTTTATTCCATAAAGCTGTGTCCCTGCCCAAAGTAACACCCAGCCACCACTGACAAAGAACTGTATCTTTGGGGAGGCTGAATACACTTTTTCAAAAATGCAGTTTCTGAAAGCACACAATGCACTGGTTCCGCATAAATCAAAACTGCTGTTGGCACCTGTGTTCAGCATCCCTGGCAACGATGGGCCATCTACCTCTTTGTCTTACACTTTGGCAGGTAGGTGACGATGGAAGTCCCAGTGTGCCGAAATATGGTTTTAGCCACCTCTTATCATCATAAGTGGTGGTCCTCCTTGGCGAGCTACTGTAGGCATAACAGCACAAACATATATAGCACCACAGTCAGCTGAGGGACGATAGGCTGATGCTGGTATCTCACTTTTAATTTGCAATATCCATCTCAGGATCACTTGCATCAAACTCAAGTCGAAAAGTCAAGTCTGATTTATCAATAATCATCGTCGTCCTTGAAGTATTTTGCTTTACACATTTACTTTAGTCTCATGAATGTCAAAGACCATTTTAAACAGTTTTGCTCTTCACTATTCAGCACACACACAGGGGAATCGAGGTCAAATCAAGCAGAGCTCACGTGCTCCTTCCGTCCAAAGAGTCAAACTAAAGCGTAAGGGCTTTATGCGGTTACAGCTCATTATTATCCTCTACCCATGAATTTAGGCAAAAGTCAACATCAGCCCTGAAAAGTTAAAGAGTTGTATAACTGGTCAGTGGTGGGAGTCATCTAAAGTGGTCTGTAACTGGTGTATGCGAAGACGTCAGACCAGACAGCAGGTGGAATTATAAAGCAGCTTTATTTTTCAGTGTCACAGTGAGAAAAGTTTCAGAAAACAGACAATCAATACTTGCGGCAATTAATAAAGAACTCTTCTGAACCCGTCTGTTGGGCGGGGTCCAGTTTTATACCCCTA
Source organism: Polypterus senegalus (assembly GCF_016835505.1). Taxonomy (NCBI): domain Eukaryota; kingdom Metazoa; phylum Chordata; class Cladistia; order Polypteriformes; family Polypteridae; genus Polypterus; species Polypterus senegalus. Next base: position 4,970 of record NW_024377839.1, read on the forward strand.
GAGATGCGCGTGATTTAATATCATTATGAAACCACAACAGTCAACACATTTATTATACACAATCCTTGGAGGGCCCCTTACAACGTCCCATAGTAAAACTTGATTTCTTGGCTCCTTTTGTTGCCAGCGTTCAGATGTAAGCGGGGACAGCAGCTGATAAAAGTGAGACTCATGTGGGATGCACTTTGGGCCAGGTCCTTTGCACAGGCTTTTTCTGTTGCTAAAACAAAGCATGGTTTTGTAAAAGCTTACTTCTCAGACATGAATTAGTACAAAGAGACAAAAGAGAACATTTCGTCTTCCCATTCCCCCCCTTTTTATGAAACAAAAATATTTGATCAGGAGAGTTGAGTGGGAAGGGTAGAGAGGATGGAGTGGGTGGGCGGGAGGTGTGGGGCCTGTGTGCTGATCTGGGCTTATTTTTTGTGTAAAAGTAAGCCTTTGCCATGGGGCAGTAAAATACTTGGACACATTGTATCTTATCAAAGGGAACAATACAGCAGAAGCTACAAGCAGGAAGCGGTAAAAGAAACCCAACTGTAAGAGGAGATGGCAGCTTAAGCCATTTAACCCGGTTGAGTGGAGGTGTGTTCCTGACTCCAGGACCCACAACAGTAGCTACAACTCAGGTAAATGAGCCACAGAAACCATAAAACATAGACAAGCACAAGGGAGTCCCAGCGACTTGAAATAAATCACCCTAAAATGTCCAAATATTGCTGTTCATGAAATTACATACAATTTTACTATTGTGTTCTAGAAAATAATCTGTAGGAAGAACAAAATCCAGCTTTCTTTCAAGCCGTGCTTTATATAGCATCTTTCATACATTTATCAGTCCATCCCATTTTCCTAACCACTTCCAGTTCAGGAGTCATAGTCTAAACCCTGGCACCTATCAAAGTTATCGGCTGGAACCCTTGAACTGGATGCCATATCCTATCACAGGGCACACTCCTTCCACATGTCCATAAGAAACACCAGGCAAAAAGTAAATTATTCAGTTAACCCAGTTTTTACATCTTCAGAAATGGCAGCAAACAAGGATACCACAATCAAAAGTGCCATCTTTTGCAATGTGAGATGTGAATCCAAGCAGGCAGTCCCTCAACTTTAACAGCGATATTGGTATTGAAGCAGCAGAACTTGGAGCAGTCCTCTCCACGAGGTGATGCCAATGTTTCCTTAGAGTATCTCAACAGAATCCACAGGTTCCTAGCAGATGGAGTCTGATGGAGGACTAGTTCTCCAGGCCTGAATTCCACCTGCTTTCGTGGACTTCCTTCAGAAGCTTGGAGACCTGTGGACTGGAAAGATCGTGTCCACAGTATACAATGTAACGTACCCTGTGACCATGCTTTGACTGGCATGGGCCTTTCGATCAGAATTTCGAATGCTTGGCTAGCCTAACTGCCGATGTGTTCTATTCCCTTAATCCCATCAAGACCAGAGGCAGAACATCTGAATACAAAATGGTTGTTTTGCTCACAGATTTTAGCCAATTTAGATTTC
>NW_024377840.1:0-15668 GCF_016835505.1 Polypterus senegalus
CACAGGTAAACGGGTAAGCAGGGAACGTTAAGCTCCGATGCCGCGATGGACCAGAGAGAACGCTTGACTGGCCAAGCAACACAGGGACCACCAAGAATGCTTGACTGCTCAAGCACACAGGGACAGGGGTAAGCGTAGCCGGTTAAAACCTTGCAAAAGTGGTGGACTCAGCCAACCAACTTCAGCTCGGTCAAAAGAAATGTTAGCTGTAAAACAAGCGCCGGTGTCTCCTTCTGACCTTAATAGCGGCGGACAATGCCAGCCTGCTAGGTCTCAGTCATAGGGAGATGACCAACAGCGCATACCACAACATACCTGATTCTTGTTAAGGAGGAGGCCTGAGGCTTTGAGTCCAATTACTCGTCTTTAAATATGCTTTTGGGCGAAGCTTTTACATCGTTAGGGCCAATCAAAACGTTTAAAGATAAGATTTTTTTTAGATAACCCACCAACATATTTTAACCAATCAACAAACACTGGCCTCATGTTGAACTATCCAATGGAATTACACCATGCTGATTCGGGCATGCGCTGAGTGCATCGAAGCCACATGTTCATAACAGCCAATCAGGAAGCAGACAGGTCGGCAGGCTGTGAGGAGTCTATGCGTGAAAAAACAACATGGCGCTACTGTCAAAATGTATGAACTATGTTAATGGAAAAAATTGTATCAGCATATAAATTAAACAGTAACAGACAAAAATATCGTAACACATACAATGATGGCACAGGTATTCGGCGGTCGTTTTTCTAAGCCAAGGAAATCGGGGTTCGCGCCTGGGCATAAGATCAAAAGTAAGCCCTGTACTTTTAAAAAATGTGTATATTATTATGATTATGCATACAGTGTTTTATTCTATCATAGACATACAAAGTAAATGGCAAAATGGAATTCTCTTGTTGTTATTCTTAATACGCGCCATTTAATTTATGATAGGCCTATAGGCTGGTAAGTCGCTACAGCAGATGGTCTTGTAAATAAATAAATAAAAATCCGTAAAGCGCTAATAAAGTATTTATGTATATATAGTCATGAATGTGTGTACACACTTATTTAGTCTTTTTATTCCTGGCATGATTAGCTTGTACCTTAAAAAGAAGAAAAAACTTTATTTTGGTGCATATGAACCATTTTATTAATTAACTAGGATATGTTAAGAAATAAAATGTGTATATTTATCATGATTGTGCATTACGATATCATTCAATTATAACCCCAATAAAATGAAAAATGGTAAATGGAATTCTAGGTTTCTTTACAAATTTTACAACAATTGCCACTGCTATGATTAGACGCGCTGTACTAACACCCGGGCCTAGTTGGAACATTCTAGATGTACCCTATTACATAAAATGAAATAATAAAATTCATTGGAAAATACGTTTCACCGCCTGTCTATAACTGATAACGGTAGAACATTCCAAAGGTATTACATAAAATAAATGATGCAATTTAATTGTAGCACCTGTTTTACAGTTATGTTTCACCTTGTGTCCATAAACGATATTGTTCAATTATGTCATGTTAGATGGTTATCTGTCTATTATATATATATATAATCGACTTGGACAGAATTACGCATTAAAATATTTTAATGCATTCTGCATTCCTGGAGCGTTGTGGCTCGCTTCTTGGATTCGGATGAATTTGATGCACACTTTTCAGATCGACATAGAATTACTAACAAACGCCCGGTAAGAGTTATATATATCTATATATAATAATAATAATAATTCCATTGATTTGCTCCCTAATGGCTATAAGGATGTTTGTATGTACAAAGTTAAATTTTAAAATACAACCACTACCTTATTATTATTATTATTAATAATATTATTATTTAACAATGATTTTCAGCACGTGAGAAATTGCTTGAATCTCGATTAACGATGTCCTCACCGAGAAAGAGCACCAAAAAGTCAACAAGACCCGTTTCAACTACCCTAATAGGAACTGTGTGACGACGCAGACTACAGGTATGAAAATATAAAGATTAAACGTTTGATGTTTAACGAATTATTTAGTTATTAATACCAATATGGCTGCTCTATTTTGTATGTTTGCATTCACATAACAAGTAAAAGAGAGCTGTAATCTGTAAGCCCTGTTGTCCATGCATAGCGCTTACAGAACCCTAGTGTTAGCCATGTGCATCGCATTGGTGAGTGCCCCAAGGCTTGCCAATGTGTGCAAAATGGTGATAAGAATTTGGCGGACAGCACCCTAACGTGCCCACGTTGACCCCTTGCTTGTCTCTCACAAGCCCACCGATAAGAGCTTTCCTGCTTTCCTCCCCAAAGGCCTCAGAAATAGTGACACACGCCCAACCTTTTTTTTTTATACCATTTGACCATTTCTGAGGCCTTTGGGGATCGGCGTGTTTAATTAATGGATGTACGTAATAGTATTTATATTATATAGCTATTAAGATTGTGGTTAATTTAATTTTTTTCAGATATTGGGCAATCAATTGGTAGCATTTCCAAAGGAAAGAAAACAGAGAAAGCAACAGCGAAGTCTGGGAAGCAAACCATTCATTCACATGATAAAGTTGATTACCCTTTGTATCATTTAATTGAGAAATGGTTGATGTGTGCTATAAGAATTATTAATTCATTTAGCAACAGACATAAAGGTGTACAGTTTTTATCAAACTTTATGGAGGAGATATTATGTCCTCATAGTGATATTTAAAAAAAATATCTTCTGACGTCTATTTTAGCCATTTATGATTCTGAGCACATTCCAGCAGAGGAACTTCAGACAGCTTTCCAAAGATTGATCTTTGTGAAAGTGATCTTAAAAGATTGTACAAGTCTGGGTGCCGGTTCAGGTACAAAATCTATATGACTAAGGCATTATAAAATTAAACCTCATAACACGCTTTTAAATACGATCAGAAAGATCAAAAAGAAATACAAACTTTGGCCGATAAGCGGAAAAGGCTACTGCAGTGTTGCCGTAGACCCAGAATTCATTGGGCAAAAGATCAAACAGATTCTTGGCTCTTAATGCACATGTTGAAATTGTAAGGGAATCTGAAAGATGGATGAAAAGATTTAGGGCTACAAAGCATAACTATGAATTCTGTTTTATCAATTTGGATAGAATTAAGTCATATACACATGCCATAAACATTGTTCATCAAGGTATTCAGGATATTTTAGACACATTATCCCCGAATATTGCACCATGTGATTTTGTTCAATTGCGACTTATTTCTACGAGTTTGCAAAACAATCTTTATTCTCAAAAAAAGAATCTAGACAGCTTTGACGCCAGAAGCTTTTTAAATTACGTGTCTCAGATGCTGCAAAGTAATACTGAGATAATTACAGATTCCTCTCTGCGATTTGTAGTAACCATTGTGAAAAACATGCAGGGTGGAGCAAGACTTAGAATCAACACATTGCTCTTCAGTAAAATTATTAATACTAAACGAAGTCTATTAGTGGATTTCTCACATCGGGGTAATTTATGTTTTGCAGGCGCTGTCATCCGCTTACTCAGTCAGAAAGACAGACCGGATAGTGACATTCTGCAAAAAGCTAGACAAATGCATATGCAATTGGGATTTTCGGAAGATAAGAAAATATCATTATCAGATGTAGAAAAATTTGAGCGTCTATTAAATGTTTCTATAAAGGTGCTATACATGCATGAGAGTGCATGGAAATACTTCACAACGGGTCCTACGCCGACAGATAATAATGTGATTTTTCTTCTGTTACACAGTGATCACTTTTCAAGATCGCCATGTTTGTGCCAATACTTGCAGGGCCTGCCTAGATGCTTCTTGCATTGAAGTAACAGGCTTTTTAATTAGATGCCCGATATGCAAAATCATCTGTCAATCAAACGACTGCCTCGGTAAACACCAAAATAAACACATGCGAGTGGAAAGAATACTGCGTTAGTTGTCAGTGTTACACAGCCCTTACTCACGTTTGCAAACCGAGGTTATGTCCAAATTGTAAAGAAGCTATCACCAGTTGCTACAGTCACTTATGTTATATGCAACCGTTATTAAAGACTCCGTTATCAAAAAAATATATATTTTATGATTTTGAATGCAGGCAAGACAGCGGAATACACGAACCGAATTACATATACGCATTACACATGGATGGTAACAGAAGCTGGAAGTTTGCAGGAAACGATTGTGTTGAAAGATTTATCTCCACGTTTATAGATAAAAGTTTAAGAATTACACTTTTATTGCACACAATGCAAAATCCTATGACAGTTATTTTGTAATTAGTCAATTAATAAAAGAAAAAATTAAAATGGATTTGTTAACGATCGGTGGAAAAATCATGTCGATATCAGTGAAAGTTTTAAACATCAGATTCATAGACTCTTTGAACTTTCTAGCATCAAAATTGTGTAAATTACCACAGGCTTTGGGTTTTAAAGGGTCGAAAGGTTATTTTCCTCATTTTTTTAACACTGCTGAAAACCAAAATTATGTTGGGCCTAGACCGGCTGTAGAATTTTATGGGGTAGAAAGTATGATGCCAGACGAAAAAGATTTTCTTTTATGGTATTCTAAACACACGAATGACGTATTTGATTTTCAAAAGGAATTAAAAATGTACTGTCGCTTAGATGTTGAAATTCTAAGGTCGGCGTGTATCTTGTTCAGGCAAGAGGTTATGGAGATCACCAAAACGACACGTATTGATTTAAACGAGCAGTTTCAGGCCAAATACAACATATTATCTATTGATCCTTTTCAATATGTTACTCTAGCGAGCGTCTGTATGGCAATGTTTAGACTTAAATTTTTGCGTGAGCAAACCATAGCTTTGCCTTTACAAGACAGTTATCACCGAAAACAAAAGAGGTACTCTACTCCATCCATTCAATGGCTCATGTATATAGAGGCCGAAGATAAAATAGATATTCGGCATGCGTTAAAACCTGGAGGTGAAATGCGTATTGGAAAATATTATCTAGACGGGTATGCAGAAAATAATGGTATAAAGATGGCTTTTGAATTTAACGGATGCTTTTACCATGGTTGTAATATCTGTTACAGTGAAAAATCATGGAATAGTGTTACAAACACGACATTCGGTTGGCTTTATTCTAAAACTATGGAAAAAGTTAACTACTTAAAAATGCAGGGTTCTCAGGTGCATCAAATCTGGGAACATAATTGGCGGCATCTGGTTCATGAAAACATTCGTGTGCAGAATTTTCTGAAAACAGCACGTCTGCCTCAGATTTTGAATCCCAGGGAATATCTCTTTTTGGCGGTAGAACAAATGCATCATGCTTATACTACAAGGTGGGCGCTGGTGAAAAAATCCATTACTATGATTTTACGAGTTTATATCCTTATGTGAATAAAACCAAAAGATATCCAATCGGTCATCCAAAAATTATTTATAAGGATTTTGAACCATTAGAAACGTATTTCGGATTAGCCTGGGTTAGGTGTACCCACCCAGAAATCTTCTATTCCCTGTTTTGCCATGCAAAATAAACAAAAAGCTGTACTTTACACTTTGCCAAACTTGTGCTGTAACTCAACAACAGACACCCTGCACACACACTCACGAGGAGAGCGCTTACCGGTTGCTGGACAACACCGGAATTGCTTGCAGCCATTCAGCAGGGATACAAAATTGAAAGCATATATGAGATATGGCATTTTGAGCAAAGTTCTACTGAACTTTTCTCAGAGTATATTAATGCCCATTTAAAAGCTAAGCAAGAATCTTCAGGTTATCCTGAGAGCTGTCTAAACACAGAACAGTGTACACAGTATGTATCCATGTTTTATGAAAAGGAAGGTGTACAATTAAGCGAGCACCTTATTAAAAAAAATCCGGCCAGAAGACAAATTGCAAAACTTTTTTTAAATTCCTTATGGGGTAAGTTTGCACAAAGACCTAATTTGCCACATACATCTTTAGTTACGGATCCAGAACAACTGTTTGAATTATTGTTTGCCCCAAATTATGAGGTATCTACTTGTGATTTTATTGATGATGAATGTGCCTGTGTGACTTGGACATACGATAAAGATCGTTACAGCACACCGCCAATGTAAACATTTTTATTGCTAGTTTTACTACAGCTTATGCAAGATTAGAATTGTATAATCTTTTAAACAAACTGAACGAAAGAATACTATACTATGACACGGATTCAATTCTTTATATTTCCAGAGCATACGAATGGGACCCAGAAATTGGATGCTATTTAGGAGAATTGAAGCGAGGTACCAGCGAATGAATACATCACTGAATTTATAAGCACGGGTCCAAAAAGTTATGGTTATAAGCTATCCAACGGTGAAACCTGTCTAAAAGTTAAAGGTATAACATTAAATGTTAAGAACTGTGAAAAGGTTAATTTTCAAAGCTTAAAAGAACTGCTATTTGACTATGCAGAAAATAAAAAACTGTCTTCAGAACATAAAAATATCAAAGTTGAAGATTTTGGTATTGTCAGGGTAAAACGCAGCTGGCATATAGAAACCAGAAAAAAAAAAAAAAACACAAAGTTGTATATGACAAGCGCGTATTAACAAAAAATTTCACCTCATTACCTTTTGGCTATTGATTCTGAGATAAATACATAATTAGTAATGGACGTTCGTTTACAACACCCATTTTCCTGTATCTTAAGTGGGCCGAGTAACTGTGAAAATCTTATTTTGTGAAAACATTACTAGAATCGGGGACTAAAATGATGTCTCACCAACCACAAAATATCCTGTATTGTTATTCCGTTTGGCAACCTCTCTATACAGAATTGATGAAAAAATTCAGACACATAAATTTTATAGAAGGTCTCCCTGACTCCCTAAATGATGATGTGTTGTTGCCCGTGATAAAATAAACTTAGTTGTCGTGGATGATCTCATGCAATCGGCCTGTAAAAGTAATGAGTTGGAATTGGCATTCACAAAGTATGTTCATCATAGAAATCTGAGCGTAATCTATATTGTTCAGAATCTTTTTTGCCAGGGAAAACAGAACCGAACAATTACTTTAAATGCTAAATACATTGTTTTGTTTAAGAATCCGAGAGACAGACAACAAATATCAATATTGGCCCGTCAAATGTACCCCACAAGGTGGCGCTACTTTCTCGAAGCTTATGAGGATGCCACTAAGTCAGCCTTTGGGTTCCTACTGGTCGATTTAAATACTAATACTCCAGATGACTTTCGTCTCAGAGCATCCACATACCCATCGCAGCCCAGTAGCTTACGTGTTTAAAAAGCCCAAGGGTAAAAAAATGTGATTTTAGTGGCCCCGACGTCATTTGGTAAAAGACGTCATCCTGATCAACATGTCGTCCAGGATTAAACGAAATTTACAGCTCATGCGATTGCTTATAAAGGCAAAACCAAAACAGAGAAAGTCCATTTTGTGTGCAGCTTCTGACGATTTAATTCTGGCTATTTGTGAAATTGCACTCAATGCAATTAAGGGTAGCTTACCTTTAAATTCCAGACAGATTGGCATTCTTAAAAGAAACGCATTGTTATAAAAATCTGAGCAATAAAAAAGTTACTATTAAACGAAAGAAACGTATTATAAATCAGTCTGGTGGATTTATCGGTCAACTACTCGGCATAGCAATCCCTTTACTCACCGGTCTAATTTCGAATCGGTAAATGGAGTACACTGAGAAAATGTATCTTGTACCAGAACAGCAACTGGGGCAAGTCCAAACACCTGTCGGTGGAGAAACAGATATGACAAAAAATACTATGCAAACTCTTGACCATGAAATGAGGAGTATTTTACAAAATAGCGCCCTATCACCGCATGAAAAAGTGGAACTGTATTTTCATACTTTGCAGCGTTATCTGAGTCTATTGAGACAACGGGAATCACAGAAGTCTACATTGACTCTATTTCTACCAGAAACTGAAGCGCCATCCCAGACCACAGCGTTGCACCCGACCAATGACACGGGTGATATTGTCATAAGAGACGTTTTGGAATCCGTCTCTCAGAGACACCGGAAAAATACGGAAATGCTAATTCGAAAATGACCCAAAACCCGTCCACAACGCCTGGAATGAAAGAGGGGAATTTTTATATAAAGGCACACCTGTTATTGGCACAAATATGGTTGATCTGATCAAGTTCGCTACGCAAACATGAACATTAAACAAGAGTGGAAAACCAAAAGGTTGGGATTTATTCTTTAACGCTATGGCGAAATTAACGTGCCCGGGTCCATTTTTCCGAACATGGGCGTTCGGGCTTTATTTCAAGAGATTAAAAGTGATACAAAGCCGATTCAAACAACCAGTAAACAGCTTGGCCTGCCTGCATCACGTGATTTTCCATCCACGCTCGACCAGGCCTGAAACAACCAGATTATCTAGACAGATAAGAAAACGGACAGTCTTTAGAAAAGGTCAACTATTTAAAAAACACAGCTGGCTAACCGTATGAATAAAAGTATTTTAAAAATAAATGTAGAAAATAGTGTTTTAATATGGCTGTTTATTATTGTGTATTATGACCCATTATTAGTATTTTAATTTTAGATCATTTTGTTTAATTGTGTCAAAATACTTTTATATCACTGTATTAATGATTAGAAAATTAAGGAAGCAACTTCTTTAATGTACAGTGTTTTATTATTGTGTATTATGACTATTATTAGTATTTTCATTTAGATCATTTCTTTTGTTTGATTGTATCATGACTCTGTTAATTCTGTGAAAATACTTTACATCATGTGTTATTACTGTGTGAACATTTTAAAAATAAATAATAAATAAAATATAAACATACAAACCCTTTTAATTTTTATCTGACTGATTATTGGATTATTCACTATAATAACCACTTTTATGTTGGTTAATAGTTCATTTATTTTATTTTATTTTCAAACAAAGGGAATACACATAATTGTAACAATTTTTTTTTCTGCATATATAATTCAGCAAAAGCAAACACATGACTGACTTATTTCTGATTTCTGGGTAAACATGTCCAGTTTCATATTTTCAGTTTGTCCCCTTTTTATTTGATGAAAATATCTAACAACCATCTGGTCATTTAGATGAACATCTCCTGGATACAAGGCCGATATCTGGTTTATGGTAAGTCCTTTGCTTTTTTGATTCAAATAGAAAATACAATGGTGACCACAGGTTACTCCTGTAACTGAATACGGTTATAAGTGATGCAGTTAGCATTAATCTTCAAAAATTTCATAATAACTTGGGAAATATTTCAGAATCTGGGGAAATCCATACGAGTCAAAAATTCAGCTTTTCCATGATCCGCAAGGTAAATGGCAATCCAGTGCTTTCCGGTTTATCATGGGGATCTGTGTTTACGATCATAAACAGAGGTCTAGCAGCCAACTTCTCCTTGGGCAGTTGATCTGAAGGGAATACATCCAGAAAATGGCTGCGTGTCAGTGCCCCAGATACAAGGGTGGTCCTGAGCTGCTCGGTGTCCAGAGGCTGCATGTCTGAACATGTCTATGGCTTAACTGTAGTCGTAAATGACTTGCCGACGCATGTTAATTTCAATGATGTTATCAAAACCGCATACACAATCATATTCACTGTATCTTGCAGCGTTGCAAATCTTATTTCAGTCCTGAGGTTGCCTGTTTTGATGAGTGAATAGTGTCCTGTTGATTCCATATCAGGGCTTAGGTTGAATGCAAAAAGTGAATAGCCTTTAGCAAACTCTTCACGATCGACTAACAGTGCCTTATCTTTCATCCTCTTGTCTGTGGTTTCCACCAGTTGAAAATATTCTCTGACACAGTGACCATCTGCTCTCCATCCAGGTAAAGAGCCATGAAGTTGATGTTGTTATATTTAAAATTAAAGGGGTTGTGTGTAAAGTTGCCACTGAAAGCTGCATTGTCAACAAATCCCAAAACAACCAATTTTGGCAGCTGTCCCAGAAACAGATTTTCCTGGTTGCAGACACGACTACCAGTAGGTATGCTGAACACCTTCATTTGAACCCGGTCGATTGGGTATTTTGTGTTGCTGGTCATCAAGGCCTCTGCATGACCCAGTCTGACTCCAGGGTTGACTTGAACTCTTTTCACAAACAATGATGCTGATAATATGGTGACCTTAAATTGATCACCATTGCTCATCAGACAAAAGTCATCCTTATTCCGTACCAACTTTATTTTCACATCAACCCCATTAATTAATAATTTCTCTTGAAAGAACAGATCTGCATGGATGTGCCTAATAAATCAACCCTGCGGCTTCTGGATGAGTAAGCAGCCCTTTATTGAACCCCAAATTTGGGCCATCCAGAGCAGTGACTTCGTGGTGACCGGGTGTGTCTTTATAGAACAGTCCAGCTGAAAATTGTGTTTTCAGGGTCTCTCTCCGTAATTTAGTACGGTTTCGATAAAAGCACGATATGGGTAACAGTTATTGCTCTGGCTAATCAGTCTGTCCCCAACGGTAATGTCCACCTGACAGAACAAAGAAGCAATCGGGTAGTTTCCAAGGGCAACACGTGAATCAGCGACCAGAGTTGTTCCATCATTTTTATGTATTTTACAGCTTAAGAAGAGGAGTGTGTTGTTGAGGTCCAGGTATTGATCATTTCCGCAATCGAAAACTCAAGTGGAGCACTTTCTGACAATGCTGTGAGAGGCGGCACTTCGGCATAGTAGCTTTTTTCAATGCTGGTTTGTGTTGGGGACAGTTGAAATACGTCCAGTTCGATTTTGCACATTCATCTGACGACAGTGTACAAAAGCCATGTTTAGAATATATCACCAGAATTTTGCTTAGTTCTGGATCTTCTCTTGGTTGACTTTCTTTTTCTTTTGGCAGAGTGTCGAGCTTTTTTCCTCTTTGCTCTCTTCCTGGGCTGTGCAGGTGGCCCAAGCAGTGCTAGATGGGGTGTGTGTCTTTCTTTTGACACCTCTCTTTATAACAATCATATCAGAACCTTCTTGTTGGGGTGTTGCAACTTTATTCATTACAGCACCTGCCACGTGACTCATGACATCATTAGCAATGCTTTTCGCTGCAGACTTGACATGAGGTTTAGCAATTTCTAGCCCAGCCTAAACAGAGGCACTGCTTTTCTGAAGAGAGCTTTAAAATACCACCAATACCACCACCGTACTGGACTACGAGACCATGAAACCCTGGTAGACCATTGCCAGTTTGTGTCTTGTAATAAGATGCGTAGGTGCGTGGATCTCCATAGTTTTTTGTTACAAGCATGTTTAAAAATTGATAGATCTTGCTGGACGAAAATGCAACTTGATTATTACTTTACCATACTGGAACGGAACTGGTTTATTCTGGTCCGTCTTAATTTCAATCCTTATAGTATTGAAGCTTTGCACGGCGAGAGGTATGTAGTGTGGCTTTTCAAAAAATATGGTGACATTTGCACCGTCTTCACCTTTTATGTTTACACATCTCAGTAATGGCGCATGCGTATCTCCAACAATCTGTGGTTCGATAATGTCTGTATACACAAACATGGTGGAAAAACCACCTGAGATATCAGCCAAGTTAAGTGACTTGTAAGACGGCTTATCATGATCAAACCCGAGAATGTAAGACAGCTCCCCGGACACTTGGAGCAAAACGCTTTTATCACCCATCAGGCGAACGGTTCTACTGGCTGGATTGTATTTAAGTATTGTCTTAGGTGATGACGGGTTGGTATTAATGACATGATTCATTTCCGACAACAATGCTTCTATATTCCTGAAATAACCTTTGTTTAAAGTGTATGTCCATTTTGTTGATCTTGTTTCCTCATTCATTAGTGTAAATTGTGTTGGCTGGGTGATGGAATTGAACGTTTTTTGGGTAAGTCAGTTCCACCAATGCCACTTCCCAGTCTTTGGACAGTTCTATTGTCTTGGCTAGCTGAACGGTGAATGATGCTATTGTGTTGTTGGGAAAAGTCCTGGTCGATGAATTACTCGGCAGTGTCACATAAATCCATTTCTGACTTTAGACATTCTATTTTTCTTGCCTTCTCAACTCCTTATGTCTTTCACTTCTGAAGCCTTGACCCAAATGTTAAATTTCTTGTCCCAGCCAAGCCATTTTACCAGTACATGCTTGTTTTACCTACCACGAGTGGCTAGAATTTTCTGGATGCGGTACACCTGATTAGCATCGGGTTTATTTTTTGTAACTCTTCTGCATAAAACGTCTCCGTTTAAAACAGTCCAAGATAATAAATATTTCATCTGTAAACGACTGCTCATACTCTTTTTCGAATACACCTTTTAACACTAGAATTACCAGAGCCTACGAAAAAACTCGTAATTCCGTCCCACCTTAAATCGCTTCTTAAATCCCTTCACACCTCTCCGCCAGCGCCTTTGTCTTCTAAATCTGCTGATAAAGAGAAGCTAGGAGCAGCCGGCTATTCCATCCCCCCACCAATTTAGAACGTGCACGAACTTCTCTCAGCTCATGCCTTGATTGAGTATCTGGGAGTGAAGTGGAGTTTTAGAGTGGAAATAATAGATCGTTGTTTGGAACACACGCATTTCATGTCTGTTCCGTTTCTACAGTAATCTGTGTCAACACATTGTTAAAACAGAAACGTTTTTATATTCTAGTAGTAGATGACAAAATGTAGGCATAAACTATATAATGTATGAAGCCTGAAGTCCAAATAGCAAAGAAACATTTTCACAAGAATAACACAATTGCGCTTTTATTCAAAAATATAACTGCAGAAACAAAAGCCGCCTTTTATGCGACATTGACACCACTTTATTGTACTTCCTCTGTGGTTCAATAGACTCAGCCCCGCTTGGGAATCAAAAGGTCACAAGTTCGATCCTCGCCCCTCCTTTTGAGAAGTAAACTGCTCTTAGTCTTACTGTTTTAGAATAAAAGCATACATTTGATTTCAGTCTGTAACAGCCGGTGCAATTTATGATCCTTGTAAAGGTTAGCTTTTTTTAATTCACTTTTCATTCTCTCAGTCGCGCTCAGAATCAATCCATACAACCCCATCTGACACGGCTGTTTTCACTAAAGACGCTTATAGCTCTGCAGTGTACCACGATGCATACTAACGCCCCAAAAGGGTTCTGACACACAAACGCTGGCGAAGCTGCCTTCTTCGTATCTCACCGTCACTTGCTTTTCTTTTTATTCAGTTTTATTGAGTGTTCCTGCCAGTCCCCGCATGTTGCTGTATGCTGTTTCTTTGTACTCCAGGACATGCAGAGGAAAGAATGGTAAAGAGCAGTAACTTCGGCGCTATATGCAATCATCAGACACTCCCCATCTGCCCGTGTCGCTCAAACACAGGAACATATATTGGTGTAAAAGTATAACAAAAGTGCACTTTTATTCAAGTGCACTTTTTCCATCGCCTTTTCCTGTAAGAAGCAATGTACACACTTCTCTCTATGCTGTGGTTTCTATTACACACCTGAAAGAAAGAGACAATATATGTAAAAATATAATCGCACTAATGCAATATTATTTGAAAACGAACAGCGTCAGATCGGGTGTGAATTTATGCAGGAACTGGAAATTCTCTGATGCGGACCTTCCACCAGGGAAGAAAGTACAGTGTCAGGTGCTAATTCAGTGTAATAGAAACCATAGCACAGAGAGGTGTGTACACGGCAACAAGTAAATGTAGGAAGGACGATCCTTGGGTGTGTGGGAACTGTTAATATTTGAATGTGATGATTTTATATAGCACGGAATGAAAATCTGCACTTCTTAGCATTGCACCATGCAAGCTGTCGATCAATCGCCTACTGTAACTTGCTTTCTTTTTCTTCGGTTATACAGGTAGTTTTGAATAAAAGTGCACTTGTTTTGTTTGAAATGAAGTGTCTGCGTGCACTTTTCGTGGCATTACACGTATTTTTTGAGCATGCCCGTTTGAGCAGTATAAAAAGTATTGAAAAGTATAACAAAACAACGGGCAGATGGGGAGTGTCTGATGATTGCATATAGCCGAACTTACTGCTCTTTACTATTCTCTCCTCTGCGTGCCCTGGAGTACAAAAGAAACAGAATACAGACGAGCTATAGCTCTGCGTTTTACCACGATGCGTACTAACGCCGGGTTCTGACACACAGACGCTGGCTAAGCTGCCTCTTCGTATCTCACCGCCACTTGATTTTCTTTTTATTCAGTTTTATTGAGTGTTCCTGCCAGTCCCCGCATGTTGCTGTATGCTGGATATTTTCACATGTATTGTCTCTTTCTTTCAGGTGTGTAATAGAAACCACAGCATAGAGAGAAGTGTGTACATTGCTTCTTACAGGAAAAGGCGATGGAAAAAGTGCACTTGAATAAAAGTGCACTTTTGTTATACTTTTACACCAATATATGTTCCTGTGTTTGAATGACACGGGCAGATGGGGAGTGTCTGATGATTGCATATAGCGCCGATTACTGGTCTTTACCATTCTTTCCTCTGCATGTCCTGGAGTACAAAAGAAACAGCATACAGCAACATGCAGGGACTGGCAGGAACACTCAATAAAACTGAATAAAAAGAAAAGCAAGTGACGGTGAGATCTGAAGAAGGCAGCTTCGCAGCTTGTGTGTCAGAACCCGGGGATGGTGGGGGTGTTTGGCGTTAGTATGCATCGTGGTACACTGCAGAGCTATAGCGTCTTTAGTGAAAACAGCAGTGTCAGATGGGGTTGTATGGATTGATTCTGAACGTGACTGAGAGAATGAAAAGTGAATTAAAAAAAAAGCTAACCTTTACAAGGATCATAAATTGCACCGGCTGTTACAGACTGAAATCAAATGTATGCTTTTATTCTAAAACAACAAGACTAAGAGCAGTTTACTTCTCAAAACGGAGGAGCGCAGGATCGAACTTGTGACCTCTGATTCCAAGCGGGGCTGAGTCTATTGAACCACGGAAGCAGTTATAATAAAGTGCTGTCAATGTCGCATGTTAAGGCGGCTTTTTGTTTCTGCAGTTATATTTTGAATAAAAGCGCAATTGTGTTATTCTTGTGAAAATGTTTCTTTGCTATTTGGACTTCAGGCTTCATACATTATATAGTTTATGCCTACATTTTGTCATCTACTACTAGAATATAAAAAACGTTTGTTTTAACAATGTGTTGACACAGATTACTGTAGAAACGGAACAGACATGAAATGCATGCGTTCCAAATAACGATCTATTATTTCCACTCTAAAACTCCACTTCACTCTCAGATACTCAATCAAGGCATGAGCTGAGAGAAGTTTGTGCATATTCTAAATTGGTAAGGGAATGGAATAGCCGGCTGCTCCAAGCTTCTCTTTATCAGCACATTTAGAAGACAAAGGACGCTGGCGGAGAGGTGTGAAGGGATTTAAGAAGCAGTTTAAGGTGGGACGGAATTACGAGTTTTTTCGTAGGCTCTGGTAATTCTAGTGTTAATTTTGAAACTCGGACATGATCACCTATTTTGAAAGTGCACAGAATAGAATTTCTTTGCCCTGTCTTGCCATAGACTGTTTTCAAAACACTCAGAGCATTTTCCGGAGTCACATCTACAGGTCTTGTTTTAATCGTGGTGTGAAAACTGTGGTTATAACTCTGCAGAAAGTCTGACAAGACATCTATATACCGAAAAGTATTGGCATATGTAAAATATTTCCACATTTTGGACTTTAAGGTTCTATTGTTTTCCCTTTAAACCGTTGTGCTGAAAACTGGAGGT
>NW_024377841.1:0-6160 GCF_016835505.1 Polypterus senegalus
TAGTTTATATGTTTAGGTCATACTAAGTTTTGGTTAATTTTATTAGAATTTATCATATATTTATTTGTTACATAGGGAGAATTCAGTGGTTTATTTATTGCCATTTAAGTTTTTCATCATCATGATTTTCATTCTGCTTTTCCAGGTATTCTGGTTATGTAATCCATTGTTTACTAATCAGCACATTAATGGGTATGACACTGAAGCAGCTTCAGCCTTTCAGCATTAAGTATCATTTGTAAAACATCTGCTGTGCTCATTGTTAACTTTCATCATTAGAATGCTGTTAAGGGATGCAAACTAACAACAGCGGCAAATTAAGTCTTAGCAGTGTGTCCAAGGCCACACCAGGGGATTTTTTTTTACTTGCTCTGGCATTACCATGTTCTTTTGGATTACTAAGCTCCTCACCTTGTTACAAAGAGTTAAGTAAATTTGCTTAGAATTTTCATTTCTGATATTTATACCATTGTTCTTATTTTTTTCAGTAAATTCCTAATTTTGCAAATCAGAATTAGTGGTTCCCAAACTTTTTAAAGCCAGTGTCCCCTGAAATGTTGTTTCACCTGGTCAGGGCTCCCCCACTAATATAAATGCCAGTGCTGCTAAGATGGGTATTAACTTGGATCTTTGTTTCTACTAATAGCACTCCCAGAGCATAATTATGAAAAATAGCAGACCGATTATTTAAAGCAAATGCTTAATTGTAGCAGACTATTGACAAATGTAACGGCTGAACCTACTTTATGGCTGAGCTGATCGGGCTTTCTGGGTTCAGTCCGTTCCTGTATTTATTTTTATAACTAAACTTAGAATTTATGTACAGTATTTACAATCAATGTATATATTAATTTGCCACATATAATTGTGCTCTAAAGTGTAGCATTTTTTAAATAAATTTTAAAGTTACCATGTCTGTTCTCGCAGCTTACAATGACTGAAGGATACCAGACTCCAAATATTAAAAAAAAAAGCTCAAGCTTACCAAATGCATACATTCTTCAAGGCGAGATGTTATCTGTTATTAATCCACGTCTTCATATTGCACAAATATGGTAAAACAGTTCCCTTTGGAAAGTAATAAAAAAACTGAATAAACTATTTGTGGGATTCAGACTTTTAAAAGAAAGTTGGCTCTGCACTTCATCTTGCCAACTGTCCGTGGCAACCTTTCACCCAACAACAATAATAATAATGACTAATATTTCTTCACATTTATAAAGCACTTCTCTCACTAATAAAAGCACTTTACATTGTGAGTGGAGAGCCACTTCACCCACCACTAATGTGTGGCATCCTTCTTAATGATGCGATGGCAACCATCTCACCACACATTAGCTATTAGGTGGTGAAATGATGAGAGAGACAATTAGAAGCAGGAGATGATTAAGGGGGCAGAATGACTTGGCCAAGGATGGCAATTTGGCCCAGACTTCAGACTACACCCTGCTGTTTACAATGGATGCCCAGGGATCTTTTATGACCACAGAGAGTTAGGACCTTAATATTTTACGTCTCATCCAAAGGCATAATTTTCCTGAAAGACAAAATTGCTCTAAACAGGTTTAGACATGTTTGGTTTCATGCTAATCAATTTCCTCACTTTATTCTAAACTCCACATACAACGGCACCTGTGATTTGACAAGTTAACAGGAAATGTAGTCATATCTCAGAAAAAACTGGTTCCAAAAATCTGTAATAAAATAATTTTTTCTAGTTTTCCTTGTAAGGTGTTTTCATTCTCCTATGAACCCTGGTACCCTTCAGCCCCATTGTAAGCTGTAAGAACAGACAAAGCGTTTTTAAAATTTATAAAACACACTTCACTTTGGAATTTTATGTAGCAAAATAATATACACCATGGGTTTGAAAAAATAACGGACATAAAAAGACCAAGCTTACCTTTTAAGGATGGATGAAAGTTACTGAACATTAGTGAGTCTAACAGCTAAGCACTAAAATTAAATGTTACATATGTGAATTTTATTATTAATAATTGCTAACATTTGTCCTTCTTCCTTAATGTATATTCTACACTAAAAATTCTAAAAATTATGATACAGCAAACAAGTTTACCAGAACTAAAAATATTATAATTTTGGCAGAAACAGAGGGAGAGGGAGAGAGAGAGAGAGTGATGCTTTGCAGATTGCTTGTGAGGGGATGATGAAGACAGCATTCACCTGCTATGACAAACACTTTTGCAGAAATTTGTTAGTCTTGGCATGGTGTGTCATTTTCAGGCAGTCTTCATCCTGTGCGGATTAGCTCAAAATAGTCGGGAGACAAACAAAGCTGTGACCTCAGATTCCAGAAACGGTGCAGGTTGGGAGCATGAGAAGAACATGAAGCGGTGGAACTGAAATGCTGCCAAGAATGATATGGAGCCTCTGGGTGGGCCACTGTTGTTTTTTAAGGCCCACTCCCCAGCCGTCTGACTGAGAACCACAGCATTAATCTGTAAACATATTGATACAGTATTTCTTTAATGAATCAATTGCAGAACTATTCCAGTTATGTTTATTGAAAAACTACATGATGCAATCTAAATACAATACAAACAAACTCAGTACAGCCAAAGAGTTTTTTGATCTTAGCTGGAATCCATGTTGTCTCTCAGGTGTCTAAGGTAACACTATTGGCTGAAGTCTCTGTTCATATACTCCAACATCAACTTTCACAGGGAGTGTGAGAAATGTGAGTCCTTGGGACAAATAATTGCACTGAACATTATTTAAAAACAGTGATGGTCATCTCGGTCTGTCAATTTCGATATACTGTCCCCATGCCCTAAAATATTGAAAAATGTGTGTTCGATCTTTCTGTTTAATCCCATCTACACTTTCAACCTTGCAAATGTACATTGTTTCATGGCCTCAGACACAGAAACACAGCCGATGTCTTTAGATTCTGACACATTCCACAGCAGTTCCACCCAAAGTAAAGGTTAAAATTGTCCCATATTTTCTGAGAAAGTTCTATGCACGTCCCACCTACACTTCATGAAACGTGCTGTTTCAAACAACAGAAAAGACTCTATTGTCCCCAGAGGTCAAAAAGATGGCAGTAAATGGAAACCTGGAAATGACAGGCATGGGAATCCAAAAATAATAGTCATCCAGGCAAAAAAACAACCCAGAACCAAAATGGAACCAATACTGACAAAAGCCAAGAGAATCGCTCTTCTTGAAGGACACTGTTAAACTCTTAAATGAGGCTTATTCAGATTATACATTGCTCAAAAATTAATGGAACACTTAAATCACAAGTGATCTCAGTGAACGAAATATTGAAGTGGAAGTGTAATTTATTGAGAACAAAATGATGTAATAACAGTCAATGGAAACCAAAATCACCAACCCACTTCCGGCTGGATTCAACATCTCACCAAAAGTCAAAATCTGAAATCAAAAGCTGATCCAACTTGTGTGAGTTTCAACTCATATTTTAACTCAGTGGTATATATGGCCCCCACATGCCAGTATACACTCACGGAAACATCTGGGCATGCTCCTAATGAGGTGGCAGATGTCATCCTGGAGGAGTGAGCTACTGGACAGTCTGTGGGGTTACTTTGCGGCGTTTAATGCACCGATACATAACGTCCCAGAGGTTCTCAATTTTATTCAGGTCTAGGGAAAATGCAGGATGGTTAATGGAATCAATGCCTTCATCATCCAGGAACCACCTACACATTCTTGCCATGTGATGCTGGACATTGTCCTGCACCAGTGTAAGGTCTGGCAGTGGTTCTGAGGATTTCAATCCGGTACCTAATGGGAGTCAGGGTACTGTTTCCTACCATGTGGAGGTCTGAGCCACTCTCCAAGGATATGCCTCCCGAAACCTTCAATGACCCATCGCCAAATTGGTCATGCTGGATGTTTTTGCAGGCTGCATAACTTTAATCAAGGAGTGTCCAGACTCTTTTATGTCTGTCACATGTGCTCAGTGTGAACTTGCTCTCATGTTTGAAGCCAACGGGGTGCCAATGGCGGACCTGTCAAATGTGGTATTCTATATAAGGGTGTCAACGGGGTGTCAATGGAGCTGCACGATGATAGACTGTGAGCACAGGTCCCAACAGTTTGGTTAGGAACATGCACACCAGCAGCCAGCTGGAGGTTATTTTGTAGGGCGCTGGCAGTGCTCCTCCTGTGCCTCCACGCACAAAGGCGTACATACTGGTCCTGCTGCTGGGTTGATTCCCTTCTTTGGCCCTATCTCCTGGTATTTCCTCCATGCTCTTGAGATTGCTGGAAGACACAGCAAACTTTCTTGGGATGGCACATATGAATGTGCCATCCTGGAGGAGGTGAACTATATGCTCAGCTTGAATTGACTGCAGGTACTACCTCACGCTACCAGTAGTGACAAGGACAATAGTAAAACACAGAACTAGAAAAGAATCAGTCAGGAAGAATAAAGAGAGGGCAATTGTCTATGGCCACCACCTGCAAAATCATGCTCTTGTTTGGGGTTCTGTTACTGTTGCCTCTCCAGTGCATCTGTTGTCACATTCATTTGCACCAAAGCAAGTGAAGTTGATTTGGAATTGCTTGTGCTTCCTAACTGGACAGACTGATATCCCTGAAGCTTAATTGACTTGGTGTTAGACTGTAATAATTAAGTGTTCCCTTATTTTTCTTTAGCAGTGTATGTTAATGAAAATGTTGCAGAAGCTTTTGTGGAAAAGTGGAAAATGGGTGGTCGGGTGTGAGAGGGGGAATTCAATTTAGTAAAGTCATTGGCTAGGTGTTCTAACCACCACTTTGGTCTGGCCAGGCAACAGTCCTAATGTTGCTAAGAAGTCCTTACCTGACTGTTTAGTCTAAAACATGCAGCATTACATTAGATGACAAAAGTATAAGTCTTTCATTATTGGCCAAGGATATTCTAGTACCAGGCACACTTGTAAGCAAATCATACCACTGTTTGATGTGGGTAGTCCATCACAAAAGTTCAATAATAATTTACCACTCAAATTAAGAAAAGTCATTCCTCTCAATTGTACATCATCAGGTACTTCAGCCATGTTGATTGAGCTGGTCAGCTCCATAACCCCTAAACATTTGCTGTTAGAAGTCCTCTGTGCCCAGTAGGCTTAGTCTGATTAATCTAAGGAGAGGGCCTAGGCAAGAAAAGGAAAAAAACAATCTAATATTTTTGAGAAGATATAAGATGTTAAGATAGGCAATGTTTACTTATTACTGAATTTTATTACCTGCAGTGGGCTGGCATTCTGCCCAGGGTTTGTTTTCAGCCTTGCACCCTGTGTTGGCTAGGAATGGCTCCAGCAGACCCCCGTGACCCTGTAGTTAGGATATAGCGGGTTGGATAATGCATGGATGGATGGATGTATTTTATTAAATTTATTAATAGGAACATTTAATTTTCAGATTACTATAATATTTTTAAACAATGTTTTAGTCTCACGGGTTAATTATATGATTTTTTTTATAATGGACAATTTTTAGAAAGGCTATTTATTTGTGGTAAGTTTGCAATGTACAATGAGTTTATAAATGCTCAAGTTTCTCCTGAAATAAAGACTAGTACATTTTCTATTGTGTGTTCAATCACCTCTAACTTCTTAAATTCATAGAAGCTTCAGTGTGTGTAATACTCAGATTAACTCTTTGTTCATCCATTTCCAAACCCACTTATCCTGAGCAGGGCTGCTGGAGAATTTGGAACCTATTCCAGCAAACATTAGGCACAAGGTTAGAACAATCCCTGAACGGGGTGTCAGCCGATTGCAGAGTTGCAGATTTTTTTAACTTCCTAGTCAAAAGAGAATGATTTGTAGTCTTCGGACTGCTCTTTTTTTCCAAATGTTATAATGAAAGGCAGGTGAATCTTATTGTTCTGTTTTGATTCTGTCATGAATTTCACACTAGCATTTTCTGTAGATCACAGGAACAGATGTTTGACTTCAAGTATAGCATTATTTCTTATGATACTTTATTTACTAAAACAACCAAAGGAAAACATTATGCTATTAATCACTAAGTTACATTTTACATAGATAAAATGTAACATAGATTTTACACATGAATTACATAGATTCCTTAAATATATTTATTCAAGAGTCTGTAAAATTTATCACTCAGAACTTCTTAATAAGCTACAGTTGCAAGAATGTTTGTTTGTGTGTAT